>NW_019396234.1:0-146576 GCF_000591075.1 Eurytemora carolleeae | reverse complement strand
CCCCCCCCCCCCCCACCCTGTCAATCGTTCCTTCTCTGTTAACACCCCTGCGCCTGGAAATCATGCTCCTGATCCTTTTATTAATTTTCCTTGAATCATTAGTTTAGAATTTACAGGTTGAGTTTAATTTCAGTCCCTTTCCTTGTATCCTGGGATTATACGGGTAGTTTCTGACAGGGATAACCCTACCATTTAATAAGCTTGATATTGGACAAAAATTCTAACATAAAAAATAAAATTATTGGAAATAAAATTAAAGATTTTAAATTACCTGGCGAGAAGAATATCTATCCCTGCATAACTAGAATATATGTTCGCCCGAGCAAAGGCAACAATCTCAAGGTCAGTTGTAACAAGTCACTATTTCAAGGCCATGTTTTGCCGCGTAGTGAAACCAGCGCTGAGGATGTGCGCACAAGGACTGGGGGAGATTTCAACGTGATTTCTCAACTCCGGCCCGGTGTTGTCAGCACTGTAGCTACCCCTCCTACCCCCCATTCCCATGTTCTCCGTTCGTCCCAAAAAAATATATTTCTTATTACATATTTTTTTTCAAAATACTGGATACTCTTTCTCCTATTTCTAAGTTGACGCCCGATTCTAAAGTTTTTATTTCTCTTTTTTCCCCAAAACTGTTTGATATTACCTTTGATATATGCATATTGCGTACTGACAATACATAACAATACGTTTACACAATGGATATTCGGGGGTTGCCTAGTAAAAATGCCCTCTGTAGATACTTTAACAGTTTTCACATGGTTCCTGCCAGTCTACATTTGTTGCATAAAACACGATGGGTCAACTATACACCGGGTTCATCACACCAGACCAGTAAATCCTTGTACTGATTTGGATCAAGCTATAAGTGTAAAAAAAACATTTGGGTCGAATTCTGGATTTTAAGAATTATACTGATTTAGATATCTTGATAATTAATAATTTTGATAATAATTGATGTACAGTTCACACCATACATGGAGATTTTTAACTTATCTACTTTATACTCCCCAAAAATGTATGTAATAATGTAACAAACATTTTCATGGTAACAATCCATCAAATTTGTAAACTGCATTGTAACAAAAAATATAAGCTATATTGTAACAAAAAATGTAAATCATATTGTAACAAAAATGTAAATTATATTGTAACAAAAATAAAAATTATATTGTAACAAAAAATGTAAATTATATTGTAACAAAAATGTAAATTATATTGTAACAAAAAATAAAAATTATATTGTAACAAAGATATAAATTATATTTCAACAGAATATGTAAATTTTATTGTAACAAAATACAAATTATATTGTAACAAAAATGTTAATTTTATTTGCAACAAAAAAATGTATTTTCTCAAAAAGAAATTTTTGAGACGTTCTATGGAGTTCTTAAAATTAACATTTGGCAACTTTTTTGTAAGTTTAGTGATGTTACAGACTATAGACTATACACAGAAGATGATCAATCAATTTGCAATTACCCTTTAGTAAGGATGAATTTTACATTTAAATCTTCTTGGTTTTACTTTAGATACGGTGAGAACCAGAAAACTCTGGAATAGAAAAACAATGTTTAGACTCAAGTTATGACTTTAAACAATCCAAAGAACACGAAACACAAGATTAGCTCAATTTTGTTACCTATCTACCGTAATATGGGATTTAAGAAGTTACTAGTACTAGTTACTAAGTTACTATTTGCTTTGTAACAACATCGAACATTGCTATAATGTCGTCTTTCTTTTTCACAGTTTTCTGGTTCTCCTTGTAGTATAGAACCCTCTAGATACTTCATGTTTGATGTTTAGTAACTGGAATATTACCAAATTATGCATTGAAAAAAGATAATGCGTTTTTCAGATTAAAACGGAACAACCCATGAATATTTTTTACGCTGAAATAAGTAAATATATAAATATTTCAGTTAATCATGGATTTATATAGCGTTGCTGAACATCATCATTTAACAAAAAAAAAGTTTTTGTTTTGAATCGAACTTTTTAATTTTTATCAAAAATAAAGTATGTATATTGTATTTCAACTCTTCGCCGGAAAATGACCTATAGTTATAGAATTCATAGTTTGAAATATCTAAGGTCCATGACACCTGCAGGTTGCAGATGCTTCACATAGATTCAGCCTCCTTATAAACAGTCTCATCAATTTTTAAGACAGGGCTGACTTTGAAGTGTCGCAACGCCCTAAGCTTAAATTTTACCGCTCTAACTCACTTATGCTTTTCTGTAGCCCTTTAAATGTAAATTTTAGCACTGTAAAGCACTTGTTGTTAGATGTGGTTTTTTAGAAGTTATTGGCAAAATTCTCAACGATTTTTGCTTGAGAGCGTGAGACCATTAAATCACAGTGGCTTAGGATTAGAAAATTAAAGCGAAGTGCCAGTAATCAGTTCCTTTAGATGAAAAATATAAATTGTTTAAATTTAAGCTCAACTTACTGTATTGGTTCACGGTCCTGATTATTTGTTCAGCGAGTCTTAACTTTAGGCCCAATTTTGAACTTGATATTTTACGCGTTTTTGTTGGGCTAATTTTTTTTTAAATGTACAGGGTCTCTCACGAAATTTTTGACGGATATTTGATAAAAAAAAAATCAAAATAGGACTGAAAATATTCCTAAACAGACATTTTCTTGTTGTAAATCAATAAATCTATTTATTAACTTGTTATCACTGTCGTAAAAGAACCAGCAGTGTAAAAATACCCAGAGTAAAATCCAGGTTGTCTCTTCCTCCAAAATTGCAAAGATCTCCAAAACATACACAAAAATTCACTCGTCTTCCCTAGTACACAAACCAAGTAAATGTTATTTCTAGGTAGTACATAGTGCAAAGTGGGGGGGGGNGGTGGGGGTTACAAAGAAGAACCACAAAGAAACAATGCACCTCCGTTTAAAGAGTTACATGTACGATTCGCAAGATCTATCCTATACTAGCTGAAGTGCCCGTCGTTGCCCGCGGAATTAAAGATTTTTGAATTTTTTAGCCTATGTTACCCCCGGGGCACCCATTCTGTCCAGCCGTTTGGCCGGATATAGGAAACATTTATAAAAATGTCTTGTTTTATTTTATAGCTATAAATAATGAATTATTTTAAATAGTGGTTTCTCTATAAAAATGACTTGCGGGTTTCTTGCTACAAAAAAATGAAAACTAGTAAGAATTTAACACTTTTAAGCTGAAAAACGACGATATCTTCCACAGTATTGATCAGCTAGAGATAAAGGGTTAAATGGTAAAAAGAAATCGGGATACGACTTTTTAAATGGATAGAAACGACAGCCTCTTTAACATTGTTTTATCTTTAAATCCATTGCTATCGTTCTTTCATTTTTTATTTATAATTTAAAATCCATACAAATATTGATAAAGTCAACGTTTCAAGAATACTAAAGTTGATGTGAAGAGTACTGAACCATTAGTTCAGACTGTTAGGAATAAGTTTTAGGAATTTAACCAAAAGATAAAGTAAAGGGTTCATTTTTTAAGTTTAAGGATGCTTTTAATTAAATTCTTAAATTCTAAATATGCGTACTCTTGTTATTTATATGATTAAGTACCTGGGTGAGGATATTTTCTCTACAGATCTCCTTAGATCCTGCATGCTCCATGATATAGAATGGATTACTAGGACTATTCTCCTTTTGCCCGGAGAACCGAACTGAACCCACACTGCTACAGTCCCGAACCCATTGATCTCCCATATCTAGTCCCCACATCAGTCCACATACATATCTTCCATCTTCTACCCTACAATCAACATTTAATTAACATTCTAAACTAAACCTTGTATCCTCTGTATTCCTTATATCCTCTGTATCTTCTATATCCTCTGTATCCCCTATATCCTCTGTATCCCCTATATCCTCTGTATCTTCTATACCCTCTGTATCCCCTGTATCCTTTGTATCCCCTTTATCCACTGAATCCCCTTTGTTCACCTACGTGTTCCTTGTACCCCCGTATTCCCTGTACCTCATGTATCCCTTGAATCCCTTGAATCACATGTATCCCTTGTATCCCCTGAATCCCCTGTACCCCCTGGATCCCCAGTATTCCTGTAACTCCTGTATCGCTTGTATCCCTTGAATCACCTGTAACCTCTGGATCCCCAGTATTCCTGTAACTCCTGTATCACTTGTATCCCCTGAATCACCTGTTTCCCCTGGATCCCCAGTATTCCTGTAACTCCTGTATCCCTTGTATCCCCTGAATCACCTGTTTCCCCTGGATTCCCAGTATTCCTGTACCTGCTATATACCTTGCATCCTATGTATCCCGTGTATCACTGGTATCCAATGTATACCTTGTTTACCTTGTATCCCTGTATTCCTGTATTTTCTTCCCAAGTACTCCTCTGAACCTCCTGTTTACCGTGTATACCCTGTATCCCCTATATTCCCTGTATTTTCTGTATCCCCCAGTACCTCTTGTATTTCCTGTAACTTATATATCTCCTGTATCCCCTGTACCTCCTTTATTCACTGTATCTCCTGTATCCCCTCCTTTATCCACTGTATCTCCTGTACTTCCTTTATTCACTGTATCTCCTGTATCCCCTGTACCTCCTTTATCCACTGTATCTCCTGTATCCCCTGTATCTCCTTTATCCACTGTATCTCCTGTATCCCCTGTATACCTTCTGTATCCCCAGTCCTCCTGTTCCTGCTGTATCCTGTACCTGGATGTATCCAGACAAGATCTATTTAAAGAGAATATACCATCTCCTGAATCTCCGTAGCTCCTAGAATCATAAAAATTCCTAGACTTTAAACAAAAAGACAATTTAAGATTTCGTCGATTTTCATTGGTGGATATTCCAAAATATAAAAGTCTACACTTTTATTAAAGAAAAATGTTATTCTATCCGTCGTAAACGGTGTTTAGGTACTTTCCCAAAGGCATTTTCCGAGAGGCGTCTTCCCAAGTGACAATTACTCAAGTGGCAACTTCGCAAATGTGTAATATCCCAAGCGGCAACTTGGGAACATACCCTTGGGAAGTTGCCACTTGGGAAAAATCCTTTGGGAAAGTACCTAACATCTCGTAAACCTTCCCTAGATCGAGTCAGTTCAGTCAAGTGAGGGTTTACAACGAATTTGAGTCTGATAAGTTCAGACGTTTTGGCGTTTATGTGACACAAACAAACAGGCAAATAGATAAGCTATAATTAAATAATGAAACGTGATTGATCACAAGCTTACATTTAGATACTTGGTGCCGAAGTAATGAGTAATGCTAATCATATATTTTACTATCATTATTGTTCAGAACTCTAACCACGTTGTTCAAGGCGTAATAGGATCAAAGTTTTATTTAGAGATTGGCTGATATCATACATGTATGTATGTTAAAAACAAGATAAGTTCCACGGACTCTTTAAATTTGATGAATTTGAGCTACCCCGCTCCACTACCTTTTATCGGTTCAAATTCATTAAATTCGGCCCCTGGAAACCCAAATAAAAAAGTGAGCGGAGACTTCGGAAGTTTTCCTTTTAACATTGAAACATTTAATGAAGAATGGAATTTGCATCCAGGAACAGTCCTATCAGAATATTACTAGACCTGACACAGTATCTGCAGGATCCGTCCCTGTGTAGTATACAGGATACCCGGAGATCAGAGAGTTTCTCAGTTCTACACTCTACACTTACTCTTCGATCATACTCAATGTTTCGGTTCCCAATGGATCTAGAAATTAAGCTTTAAAAAATGAATATCAAACTTTTAAAGGCTGAATGTAAGCATTATAAATATTAATTTTCTACAGCAACTCATTAACAGTAGTGCTATAACAAGAGAAACAGTTGTTTAGTGCTTTAACTTTTGTATTACAACAACCATCGTCCGCAACACTGTGCTCTATAAAAGTTATAAAAGGTTTAAGGTAGAAATGAGTACCTTGACAGGTTGACATAAACTCGTGTAGAACTAAAATATCTACGATACCTCTTGTACTACCTGTGTATTTATTAATAAAGTATACTCTTTAACTAACTGTAGTGAACTTTGAAATCCAATTAAAACCAGAGATTTATTAGTAGATCCGGAAAGCTCAAGTGTACGCAAAAACAAGCTTGAACCTGATCATTCAGACTAAAAAATCAAGTTCAAAAATGCAAATTACTGAAACAGTTAAAACCAGTTTGCGGTCGAAAAATTTAATTTTTTCTTGATAAAATTTAACAAACGAAACTATAAAAATTATATTTTTGATGTTTTTACAGCTTTTCACATGCAAGTAAATATAGCCCATTCAAACAATGGAATTGAGTCAGTGCCACAAACTCTGATTTTTTAATCCCTATATCTTAGATATTTTAATTTATGAATTCTGATTTTGAATTATCGAAGAGTTAATAACACCATCAGGTTGCAAAGATATATGGGTTAGAAAATTTGAGTTTTGGGGATTCAATGCCTTTATAATTAAAATAAACTATCAATGAACGAAATAAGTTATGAAGAACTTAAAAAATAATTTTCTAAACTTTACCTGATACATTTTAATGAGAAGCACAATGGGATAAAGTTTAACCTAAAATAATTTCATTAAAAGTAATAAATTTGTTTATGACATTGTGTCGTATTGACATAGCGTATATATCTGAACAAAAAAGCAAAATAAAGTTTCTTGTTTAGAGCAAGATAAATTTTAAAAATCACATCTTTTGATTATTCAAGAAAGAACCGGTAACTGTCCATTAATAAAAACAGTCAACTTAATATAAAGAATTAAGAAAGATTTTTTCTAAATACCGGCTTAATTGACCTTCCCTTACGATTTATTTTGATCAAATTATATTTTTTATTGCCGAACACTGCAAACATACCTTTTAGGTTTAAAAATAAATTATTTTTTGCAATGTGAGAAAACATTTGCTTGCTAACCTAACAATCGTTTAATTTTTCAATTTAAAACACCATGATAAATATATCAGAATATTTAAAAAAAAATAAATAAGTTGACATTTTATCACCAGGATATATGAATACTGAATAGGTCAGAATTTGTTTAATTTTAAGTTAAAAGAAAAATTTAGAGAAAAATATCAAGACTTGTGATTATCTCTGTTAAATTTTCGATATATTATCAAAAGCATGTAAAACAATGTGAAAAATAGTCAAGAAGTTGTTATTATTTGTGGCTTATTCACCAGAATATTTCTTAATTATATCAGAATTATAGGTATTAACCTACCATTTCTAAATTATATCAGAATCGTAGGTATTAACTTACCAGAATATTTCTTAATTATATCAGAATCATAGGTATTACCTTACCATTTCTAAATTATATCAGAATTATAGGTATTAACTTACCATTTCTAAATTATATCAGAATTATAGGTATTAACTTACCATTTCTAAATTATATCAGAATTATAGGTAATAACTTACCATTTTTAAATTATATTAGAATTATAGGAAATAACTTACTCGAATATTTCTTAATTATATCAATTTATAGGTATCAACTTACCATTTTTAAATTATATCAGAATTAAAGGCATTATCTTACCAGAATATTTCTTAAATATATCAGAATTATAGGCATTAACTTACCATTTTTAAATTATATCAGAATTATAGGTATTAACTTATTAGAATATTTCTTAATTATATCAGAATTATAGGTATTAACTCACTAGAATATTTCTAAATTATATCAGAAGTATAGGTATTAACTTACCAGAATAATTCTTAATTATATCAGTAGTATAGGTATTAACTTACCAGAATAATTCTTAATTTTATCAGAATTATAGGTATTACCTTACCAGAATATTATTAAGAATAAAGTGTTGGCTCCACACATAGTATTTGAATACTGTTTATCAGACTTAATACTTCGTTCGATATATTGAACCAGCTTCAGAATAGAGTTAAAAATAAACACAAAATAATATCCAACCTTTTATTTGTGAACAAAAGGAGAGACTGATAGAAAATAAAGAAAGACGTTAAAGGAGTTCTGTAGTAAGTTTAGGAGTTCAGGAGGTCTATAACAATTTAAGGAGTTCTTAACATCTATATGTATTTTATATAGGTTAGGAATTCAGAAGATCTGTATCAAGATAAGGAGTTCAGGAGATTTTTGAGAAATTAAGAAGTTGCAAAGATCTATATCAAGGCCATGGAGTTCAGGAGATCTCTATCAAGATAAGGAGTTAGTGAGATCTCTACCAAGTTAAGAAGTTTAGGAGATCTGCATAAAGTTAAGAAGTTCAGGATATCTTTATGAAGTTAAGAAGTTTAGGAGACCTGTAGAAAGTTAAGGAGTTCAGAAAATCTGTAAAAAGTTAAGGGGCTTTGGAGATTCTTTAACAAGATAAGGAATTTATAAATAAATAAATAATTACTTCTTTTTTACTACTTATCTGTAGCAAGTTCAGGAGTTCAGGATATCAGTAACAAGTTAAGGAGTTCAGGAGCTTTATACCAAGTTAAGGAGTTCAGAAGATTTGTATAAAGTTAAGAAGTTCAGGATACCTGATCAAGTTAAGTAGTTCAGAAGATCTGCATCAAATTAAAGAGCTTAGAAGGTTTGTAACAAGTTAAAGAGTTCAAGAGATCTGTAACAAATTAAGGAGTTTGCAGGAGATCTGTTTATTATCTTTATGAAGTTAAGAAGTTTAGGAGATCTGTAAAAAGTTAAGGAGCTTTGGAGATTCTTTAACAAGGTAAGGCATTTATAAATAACTAAATAATTACTTACTTACTTACTTTCTCACTACTTATCTGTAGCAAGTTCAGGAGTTCAGGAGATCACACTCTTGATTAAATCTGAAAATAGTGAAATTGAGGACAAAAAGTCGCTTAATAAACGATTTGTAGTTGCATTTTAAACGATTTTAAATCGTTATTTGTGAAGTAAAAAAATACTTCATAATAGACGACTAAAAGTCGCATAATTTGCATCTTTAAAAACAAATCTTCAAATCAAACATCAAACAGCATATTATGTCGGAAACTATTGGATGAAACGATTAAGAAGCTCAGGATCGGGGGATTTTTTTCCTGAGGGTGGGGGGCTTATCCTTAACCATATTAAATGAGTTCTCATATAGTTAAGAATTTCTAAAACTTCCCCCCCCCCGTCTTATTTACTGTGAAAATGCGTTTTCTGATCCGGAAACAAGAGCATTGTTGCCGATATGTGATATTTTGTACATGATTTCAGCAAAATTATTATTATTTATTTTTTATCATTTTAGGGTTAAGTTAGGTTAGGATTGATTTAATTTAGGTTAGGTTAAGACAATTACTGGGCCGAGCACTGCGGCTAGGACAGGCTAGTCTTAGGATAAAAATAAGCAAAAAAAAATAAAACCAAAAATTTGAAAATTATTTTTTGTTAAAAAAATTCAGTAAACCTTAAAGAAATGACCTGGATCCAGTACAGATCCAGGATCAAGATCCGCATCAAAATTAAATGGATCCTAAGCGCTGGTTATCATAGCATATTTGTTTTAGTCGGATTTCAGGCAGTGTTTAGGATCCATTTAATTTTCATGGCGATCCGGATGTGGATCCTGGATCCGCACTTGAAAAAAATGGATCAGGATCCCAGTCATTTCTTTAAGACTTAATGAATTTTTTACTAAAGCAGAATTTCTAAGATTTTGTCTTATTTTTTCGCTTATTTTTATGCTAAAACTTGATGACCCATTAAGAAAGCATGAAATTTTTACAATATCTTTTTAAATAGTTCAGATTTGGGTTTTAGGAGTGAACACGTTTTTTTACAGCTTTTGGTTGATATTTTACCCCTTGGATCCGGATCCGTGGATCCACATATTTTTGCGGATCTGGATCCAGATCCAGGAAGCCAAAATCTTGCGGATCCAACGGATCCGGATCCTAAGCACTGATGATAACATTTGTAATAAAAGCCCCAGGATTTATTTTTCCTTTTTATCCTGACAAGTTATAAGAACACTTAAAAATAGAACCGAGGTTCTATCACAAACTCTGATTTTCTAAACCCTATATTTTTGCAATCCCATGTCGTAGACTTCAGATATTTCACACAATGAATTCTGTTCGATCAATAATTCTAAGTCTGAGATGCTAAAGGTTTCATCCTTAGCTTGCAAAGATAATTTATGCTAAGAACGTTTAAAGAGTGTAACAAAGATATCCGTATCAATAATAAGGTTGAGCTAGCTAATGCAATAGGTATTAACTAAACTAAAAAGATTTTAGTGTTGACTATATTATATAACTTTCAAATTTTTCAATAACTTTTAAACTAAAAAGTTTGAGAAATTAAACGACATACTATACAATTCTTAATGTACATGTAAACGAGTTTAGTGTTGACTATATTATATAACTTTCAAATTTTTCAATAACTTTTAAACTAAAGTTTGAGAAATTAAACAACATCTGTACAATTCTTTATGTACTGTTAAGTGTACACGGGGAAAAAACATTTTTTTGTTGAATTTTTTGGTTAAATTAAAACGATTTTTTTTAATATAAGAGATCTTTTGGTTGAATTAAAACGATTTTTTAAGTAAGAGATTTTGTTAAAAATAAGCGTTTTTTGTGTTAAAAATAAGCGATTTTTTGTTGAAAATAAACGATTTTGTGTCGCTTATTTGGCAGTCACCAACTTCTTCTACAATATAAGCGATTTTTTTTGTTGAAACAAAACGATTTTTTAAAAATAAGCGATTTATGTTAAGCGATTTGTCGCCTAATCGGGTGCCATCCAACTTTTTCACCCGATTAGGCGACTTTTTATCGCTTAATTACGACTTTTAAATTTAAAGTGCAGTAACAAGTTAAAGAGTTCAGAAGACTTGTATAAAGTTAAGAAGTTCAGGATACCTGCATCAAATTAAAGAGCTTAGAAGGTTTGTAACAAGTTAAAGAGTTCAAGAGATCTGTAACAAATTAAGGAGTTTTCAGGAGATCTGTTTATTAAGTTAAGAAGTTCAAAAGATCTGCAGTTAGTCAAGGAGTTCAGCAGATCTGCATCAAATTAAAGAGCTCAGAAGGTTTGTAACAAGTTACAAGTTAAAGAGTTTAAGAGATCTGTATTAAGTTAAGAAGTTCAAGAAATCTGCAGTAAGTCTCGGAGTTCAGCAGATCTGAATCAAATTAAAGAGCTTAGAAGGTTTGTAACAAGTTAAAGAGTTCAAAAGATCTGTAACAAATTAAAGAGTTCAAGAGATCTGTATCAAGTTAAGAAGTTCAGCAGATCTGCATCAAATTAACGAGCTTAGAAGGTTTGTAACAAGTTAAAGAGTTCAAGAGATCTGTATCAAGTTTTAGAGTTCAGGATTGCACAGGAGATATGTTGTAGTTTGAAAAACTTGTATTAAGAAGATCTGTAAACAAAAATAGAAGGAATTCAGTAATCTGTCAGCGTAATAGAAGTACCATAAATAATTCAAACATTTCCTGTTACTGAAGAAATAAGAGAGCTAGCAATATCTAAGGGATTTGTCGCAAGTCTATGAGATTTATAAAATCAACTTTGAGGTTATGCAGGGTTGATGGTTTAACAGTCCAAAAATGTGAGCTCATGGTCTACCCAATCATGTGTTCGGGTTTTAAATCAATATGGTTTGCTCAGATTAAAAATGTATGGGGAGTAAAAGTTAAAGTAGAGTATTTAAACATTTATTTTATTAATATTTTATTTCAGGAATGCGGGCATAGATTAATATACTTCATGAAAACTCTTAAACCAAGCGAGTAAAAACTGTTTAATTATCATCAAATTATGTTTAAAGAGAAAATTCCAATGTATTCCACCCCCTCCTCCCCTTTCTGTAACCTCCATGTAAAAAATATTTGTATTTGGTTCTGAAGGTTCGTGCTGAGGGTTCGGTGTATAGGAGAACAGAGAAAGCTTGTGATACATCCCGGTATTCCCTTTTAATTTAGTAGTATACGGTTCCTTCCAGTACATTCCTTTCCAGTAGTAAATACGGTTCCTTCCAGTACATTCCTTTCCAGTAGTAAATACGGTTCCTTCCAGTACATTCCTTTCCAGTTGTAAATACGGTTCCTTCCCGTACATTCGTTTCCAGTAGTAAATACGGTTCCTTCCCGTACATTTCTTTCCAGTTGTAAATACGGTTCCTTCCCGTACATTAGTTTCCAGTTGTAAATACGTTTCCTTCCCGTACATTACTTTCCAATAGTAAATACGGTTCCTTCCCGTACATTAGTTTCCAGTTGTAAATACGTTTCCTTCCCGTACATTACTTTCCAGTAGTGATTACGGTCCCTTCCTGTACATTCCTTTCCAGTATTAAGTACGGTTCCTTCCCGTACATTCCTTTCCAGTAGTAAATACGGTTTCTTCCAGTACATTCCTTTCCAGTAGTATACAGTTCCCTCCCGTACATTTCTTTCCTGTAGTATACAGTTCCTTTCTGTACATTTCTTTCCTGTAGTATATGGTTCCTTCCAGTACATTCCTTTCCAGTAGTATACAGTTCCTTCCAGTACATTTCTTTTTAGTTGTAAATAAAGTTCCTTCCAGTATAACATTTCTTTTTAGTACTAAACAGTTCCTTCCAGTACATTTCTTTCCAGTAGTATACAGTTCCTTCCAGTACATTGCTTTCCTGTAGTATACAGTTCCTTCCAGTACATTCCTTTGCAGTGGTATACAGTTTCTTCCAGTACATTCCTTTCCAGTAGTATACAGTTCCTTCCAGTACATTCCTTTCCAGTAGTATACAGTTCCTTTCAGTACATTTCTTTTTAGTAGTAAACAGCTCCTTGAAACCTAATGTCGAGACTTTTGATGTTACTAAAAATTATATTAGATGAGTTTTAAACATGAAAGGTTTACACCATCAGGTGGAAAAAAATATAGAGATGCTAAAAATTTGAGTTTGTGGCAAGTGTTCAGTTCCTTCGTGTTTTCAATAAAATTTATTTTTAATTCTTAAAAAATTTAGAATTATGCCGATCTTTGATTCCTGCTGTTTTAAGGTATAGTTTTAGAAATAATCAATTTATTATCTAAACATGATTATAGTTTACATTGGTTGAAAACTAAAAAGAAAAAAATCCATGAAAATCCATAAATTCATGAAATATTTTAAGTGGCAGGTCATTTTCCAAATTAGAGTATTTAAAATTTTAAGGCTTACTGATGATAGCATGTTTTATTTTATATAAACATCTTATTTTTATATTCTTTTTTTTACAATATATGTTTAGTTCAGCAATAAGCACGGATCAATTGCTATCGGGGCCATTCTTCTATGTTTTACTGTAATTTTTGTCGGAGGTAAGGTTTTATATTTATAGCTTGGGAACCCAGATTTGCCTGGAAGATATTTTTTTCTATAAAAGTAAGCTTTAACTCAACTTAAACGTTTAACCAAACTAAGAACATTCCCATAGTTTTACTGAGTTACCTAATCAAAACATGAGGCAAATTGGTCAAGGGGTTCCTGAGTTATGAACAAACAAACAGACAAATAGTGATTACTACTTTATAAATACAGACTAGCTTGGGATCCCAGCTTTGCCAGGAAACTAAGTTTTCCTGATAAGAGTTCAAATTAGAAATTTTAAACCATGGCTAAGAACATTCATGTGGTTCTACCGAGTTCCCTGATTTGAGGCTAATCGGTCATGGGGTTCGTGAGTTATGCTTCGGACATAGAAACAAGCAAAAATAGATTACTATTTTTATTTAGAGATATAGGTTAATGTCTAAAATCAATGTTAATGAATTTCAATCTCCCATCATCCACCCTCTTCTTATCATTAAGAGAAAGTAAAACATGAACTATGAAGCAAGACTAATTATTTATTTTTATCAGAGATATTCAGAAAATCATCAAAATAGAATATTTGAACTTGAACTAAACATGAAAAAAATATATTTTAGTTTGTTTTATTTTCTAAAATTGTAATATCCATAAAAAATTTCAGTTTATCTTTGCATGGAGGGTCACTTGAAATTACGCTTACTTTCTCTTTAAAGATATGATTGAGTAAATTTTTTGTAGTGAGTGTCGGATTTATTGCTGGCTGGGAAAGCTTTGATACCTCATTTCTGATCGATGCATCACAAAGGTTTGTTTATCTGATCTATGCATCACAAAGGTTTGTATTAATAAGCAACACATCACAAAAGTTTGTTTTTGATCGATGCATCACAAAGGTTTGTATTTATTTCTGATCGATGCATCATTAAGTTTTGTATTTATTTCTGATCAATGCATCACAAAGACTTATCATAATTTCTGATAGATGCATCACAAAGGTTTCTGTTTTTAATCGATACATCACAACAGTTTGTAATTCTGATCCATGTAGATTTTCGAGCTACTGGTAAAAATATTTGCTCTATAACAACATTCAATACACATAAGATTGTTAAAATGTCGTCTTCCTATTCCGCAGTTTTATGGGTCTTACAGTATTTAGTTAGTTTAGTTTAAGTGTTCACAAAATAAAACTCTATAATTCGGATTGATCTTTCACAAGAAACCAATTTAATTCTAGAATCTAAGTTAAATTTGTTATTAAATGTTGCGGTCACGTAAAGTAAGGATTAAAGATTTTTTATTAAAGGTTGCAGTCACGTTGTGAGAATAAAAGATTTTTTTATTAAAGTTTGCGGTCACGTTGTGAGGGTTAAAGATTTGTTATTAAAGGTTGAAGTCACGTTGTGAGGATTAAAGATTTGTTATTAGAGGTTGCGGTCACGTTGTGAGGATTAAAGATTTTTTATTAAAGGTTGCGGTCACGTTGTGAGGATTAAAGATGTGTTATAAAGGTTGCGGTCACGTTGTGAGGATTAAAGATTTGTTATTAAAGGTTGCGGTCACGTTGTGATGATTAAAGATTTGTTATTAAAGGTTGCAGTCACGTTGTGAGGATTAAAGATTTGTTATTAAAGGTTGCGGTCACGTTGTGAGGATTAAAATTTTTATTAAAGTTTGCGGTCACGTTGTGATGATTAAAGATTTGTTATAAAGGTTGCGGTCACGTTGTGAGGATTAAAGATTTGTTATTAAAGGTAGCGGTCACGTTGTGAGGATTAAAGATTTGTTATTAAAGATTGCGGTCACGTTGTGAGGAGGCTGACTATGTAGGAAACTGTACTAAGAGGGAATGGATTGCAACCAGGGTGGATAATCTCCAGGTATAGATAAACATTTCTTCTTCTTCAAACTTAGGTATAGATAAACATACAACCAATTATAGATAACAGACAGAACCTGTTTTAAAATCTCCCGAGGTCGGATTTAATAGTAGTAGACCATTGATATTTCAAACATTGAATTCTGTTAGATTTAATAATCTAAGTCGTGGACCACTGATATTTCAAACTATAAATTCTGCTAGGTATAAAAATCTAAGTTTGAAATATCTAAGACTTAAACCGAAAGGTTGCAAAGATATAGAGATTAGAAAATTTGAGTTTGTGGCTAAGACTCAATTCATTTTAAGGACTTTGTTAACTATTTCAACTTGAAATCTCAGTAAACAAACTATCTCACTGCCTCAAAATATGGCTTGATATCAACCTGAAGCATTAAATGATATTATTTAGGAACGTTTGAGTAACCTCAGTTCAACTCTAGAGAGTATTGGTCCTGTTTGGAAGAATGAGTTTATCTCTCTCTACTGTTTTATTCCATGGTAAGAAAACGATTCATTCCGATCCTTTTTCCACTCCCTAAATACTTTTTTCAACTAGTGCAATCTAACTATGCATTTTGTTAGATCAAATAATCTAAGTATGAAATATCAAAGGTTTACACAATAAGGTTGCAAGGATGTAGGGATTTGTAAATTTAAGTTTGTGGCCGCGACTAAATTCCTTTATAGCTCTCGTGGCTTTTGCTTGCGCAATCTGTCTCAGTTGAACTGAGTTTATTTTTATTATTGTGGGCGCAAATGTAAACAGATAGAAAGAGAAAAGAAATCAATTTTAAAGCGTTTTCCTCTGGAAACTTTATAATATATATACATTTATAGTTTGAATTATTTAAGCTCATTAAAGTCTATTGAAGAGAACGTATAGCCAAGTCAACTGGAGAGAACGTATAGCCAGGTCAACTAGAGAGAACGTATAGCTAGGTCAACTGGAGAGAACGTATAGCCAGGTCAACAGGAGAGAGCATATAGCCAGGTCAACTGGAGAGAATGTATAGCCAAGTCAACTGGAGAGAACGTATAGCCAAGTCAACTGGAGAGAACGTATAGCCAGGTCAACTGGAGAGAACGTATAGCCAAGTCAACTGGAGAGAACGTATAGCTAGGTCAACTGGAGAGAACGCGTCGTATAGCCAGGTCAACTGGAGAGAACGTATAGCCAGGTCAACTGGAGAGAACGTATATCTAGGTCTGCTGGAGAGAACGTAAAGTCAGGTCTGCTGGAGAGAACGTATATCTAGGTCTGCTGGAGAGAACGTATAGCCAGTTCAACTGGAGAGAACATACAGACAGGTCAACTGGAGAGAACGTATATATAGCCAGGAAAACTGGAGAGAACGTACAGCCAGGTCAACTGGAGAGAACGTATATATATAGCCAGACCAACTGGAGAGAACGTACAGCCAGGTCTGCTGGAGAAAACGTATATATAGCCAGGTCAACTGGAGAGAACGTATATCTAGGTCTGCAGAAGAGAACGTATAGCTAGCCAGGTCTGCTAGAGAGAACGTACAGCCAGGTCAACATGGAGAGAACGTATAGTCGGATTACATACTTGAGAGGTTGTAAAGTCATGTCTGGTTTTATCTTTATGTTCTTATAGGTATGGTCTTGCTAATGTTCTCCTCATTATTGGAGCCTGGAAAGATCTAAAGGAACAGAGAAGTTTTTAAAAACTAAAAATAGATTTAAGAAAAAAAAATCAGAAAAGGTTTAAAGATTAAGAGCAACATGATGGTTCAAAGTTATATTCTTGAATTACATATTGAACTCTCTTGAAAGCACAGGTACTTCTACTGGTTTGGATTGTCGCTACAATTATCACCCTTATCTGGGAGTTCGTCCTTCTTGCAATTCTCTTCAGCTATGATACAACTATCGGTTAGATTTATCAGATTTTAACAAATAATATGGCAGCAGAATTTCGTGCTCATTTTCTTTTCTGCAGTAAAAACTTAATTTTTAAGCAGTTTTTAGCTTTTACAATTTATAAACAGAAAAATTTATGGGAAATATGTTGTTTTCATTTAATGATAGTATTTTTAAATTTTGATCATTCTTTTTAGGATTCGTCCTGGTTTTGGCCATCTTGCAACTTTTAAACTTCTGTTTCACGGCATCTTTTATCCTTGTTGTCTTCTCCTTATATCAGGTCAACAATATTGTACAAATATCTGTCATCATAAAATCTGTGGAATACAATGATGACATTTAGAAACAAGATTTTGATTTAGAATTTAAACTTTAAGATTTAAGATAATTCAATAAACATGGTACACGATAATTGTGCAGTGTGTACTAACTCATTTTCGAAAATTTGTTTTAATAACTTTATTGATTTAAAATTATATTAAATATACTTTTAGTTGGTTGGTTTTTATGCTTGTTTCACTTTATCTGGGAACTTCTCTTCTCATGTTTTTAATCTAATGAAGAATAATGACTAAAATTGATCATTTTCATAAGATTAAGTTTATGCATACACAAATGTTCTGTTAAGTTGTGTTGGGCATTTCATTTCGTTCGTTTTTAAGACTTTTAAGGTTTTAAACTCTAACACGATTCCAGAAATAACATTTTAAAAGTCCTAAAACCATAAAAGCCTTAAAAATAGAACAAATTCAAATGTTGTGTTAGTGTTAGGTCATTGCATACAATCTCATATCCTTGATTTGTAAACCAGGAGTTGGATGAGAGAACCTTGAAATCAGTTCTGTTAGGGAGAGGAGAGAACTATCTTAACAAAACAGAAGAAGAAGTCAACTAATCCGGAATCAAAGAGTAAACAAACATAAAAGTCGAGTAAACAAACATAAAAGTCGCGTAAACAAACATCAAAGTCGAGTAAACAAACATAAAAGTCGAGTAAACAAATATCATGGTCGAGTAAACAAATATCAAAGTCGAGTAAACAAATATCAAATTCGAGTAAACAAAAGTTGAGTTACCAAACAAAAAGCCCTCTGAATTAACAGCTAACCAGACTAAATAATCAGCTTAGCCGACTAAAAAAGCAACAAACCTGGATCAATAAACAGAAACGTCTATTAAAATCGACAATAAAGCTGCCTAAAAGGAACTGCAAGAGTAAGTTTAACTGATCCTTCAAAGTTAGCAATGCCCGATTTACAATGGTCCTGTTGAAACCTCAATCTGATCAAAAATGTGTGAAAGATAACGTAGTTTAATGGCTCGAAAGCGTTTATTTCTGTGAATTTCTCCATTTTCTTATAAACAAGTCACTTTTGCAGAGAACCCGCAATTGAAAATAAGCAGTTTAAATTAACAAAAACATAGATATCTAACTAAATATACATGATCAGAGAAAGCTTTTTATGGTATGTTAGGGTATACCGTTGCAGATCAGGTATTGTCATCTCTGCATGGAGCTGGTCACACTTGAAAATACATTCACAGTCCCTTTAACAAACATTGAATCTGAATTGAATAACAACACAAATTTGTTTGTTATTGAATAAATATTTTTAAAATAAGCATCTCTATGAGGCCATCCTCTTAAAATATACCTGGTCTCAAAGATCAAGAAAAAAAGACATTGTTAGGTCAATACAGTTCGTAAACAGTCAGTGAAATTGTGTCTGTATTATTTACACATATTTTTGACATAGGACCAGATTAAATACAAGTATTAAAAAATATTTGTTAAACCAATTCAAAGACTTTTCATTCTGTTCGAATTTACAAGCATTTCATTTGTCGGTCTTAGAATTATTCATTACTTTAATCGGAAAACCATGGAATGATTGATTCTTCCCTTTTTTTTAATGAAATATCACTTTCCTAAAATATTTAGTCATGTTCAGTTACAAATTACAAAATCTCCATTGACAATTATAACTAAAAGAAAAAACGTAGAAACCATTCAATATAATGTTTTCTGGTTACCACCGTGCAATTTGTAGACGAAAATGTATTATTTATAAACATTGTTGTAAACCTTACAGAGAACAAATTATATTAATTACATGATATTCTTATTCACAAAAATTAAAGGGAATATTCAGTAATGCAGTTCAACGTAGTTATCCAAGGATATTTGATATATGTACAATGTACATACGGCATCAGCACTTAAAAAAAATCACGTACAACATTTTTTAAAGCTGTTTTACCTCAATAAAAATACAATTTGTCGCCGAAAACTAAAATTTTATAACATAAACCACCACAACTTAGGTTTAATAATTATTTTTAGCATCTATGATAAAATTTTCTAAATTCAGTTGAAAAACAAGAAAAAAATGAAAAAATGATTGTTCGAGGACGATCAAATATTGACAATCAAAACAGTAACAATAACAGTACAACACCACAGTACAATAGTATGTTGATCACTAATGCTTTAGTTAGTCGTGACTTTATTCTAAATAGCATGCATGTATGTAATATAAATTGTAATGTAATTAAACAAATACAATAATATGCTGAAGATTGTCTCATTTAATTCATAATTGTTTATATATTATACAGGTTCCTTCGTATACAGAATAGTTCAGAGAACTTTTATTTTATGAAAAGAATTTAAACTGGCCCTGAAAGACATTCCCCCTGGATCGTCAAAAAATTAATGCCCCCCACCCTCCCGGGAAAAGTTCTGAATGGAATCTTGTCTTAGTCTTAAACACAAATTTTCTAATCCCTATATCTATGCAACCTGAATCCTGATGTTTAAACCTTTGGTATTTTAAGCTTAGAATATTTGATCCAACAGAATTTAATGGCCGGAACTGTGATTGAAATCTATGTTTCATTAGGTTTCTGACACCCAAACAAGTGATGAGCCCCTCCCGGAAATATTTTTTGTTAGCCTCCCCTGTTCCCCCTGTAACAAATTCCTATGTTAGAAATCTTTTGCAAAGGAAATCTGTAGATGTAATTTCGATTTAATTTTGTGATTGCAACAGATCTCAGTGATTTCAAAAGATGATCAAGGGCGGTTTCAGTTATTTCAAATTTAAACTATATTTTTTATTTATATATACTTGAAAGTGACAACATTGTAAAAACAAACATATATATATATCCTCCTCCATAAAATGATAAAATGTGCGCATTAGTCAAAACTTATCAAATATTTATCGACCACTGAAACTTTGTGAATGTGATGTAAATATTGCTCAATGCTCTCATTGAAAAGGCCATCTATTACCTACCACCGACAGGTTGGTCAACCTAGGAAGAATTTGTCGAAAGGGTTAGGTTATGTTAAAAGACAATTTCTGGGCCGAGCGCTGCGGCTAGGATAGGCTAGGGGCCGGGCGCTGCAGCCACAAGTCCATATAGCAGCTGCAAAAGTAGGTCGGATGTTTAGTATAGCAGATTTGGCATTGGTCAGAAGAAGAGTATAGCGGATTTATGTACTACTGTGTAGGCCAAAAGATACACAATCGATTTCAAGGAACTTTTTAAATGTCGTCTTCGACGTTTTTTCTATTGTTCGAACCTTTTAAGCTATTTAAACAATAAAAAGCATAGCTTGATGAGCCAGACAATATTAATTCCTCTATATCTTGCTTAAAAGTTAATAATTTGATTTTCACCTCACATTTTCATAGAAATTCCTGTTTTTCTCTGAACGATGCGCAGTTGCGCACATCTGTCCGGTGTTTTTAACCAAACCAAACAAAGGTAGAATTCCGGTGAATAGCATGCAGACTCTCGAACATTCTAGATATTTCTAATCATTGAATAAATACACCCTTTTGATTTCAAAGTATTTGTTAGAAATAGAATATAGATTTATTTTTGTTTGATAACGTAAATAAAAGTTTGTACTAGATATGTTAGTTTGTAATGTAAATTGTAAAAGCCGGACTCGATTCTCGAATTACATTGCCCAATCAAAAGCTGTCGTTTGTATTGAAAATTGAAGTAAAAAATATTCTTTATTATAGTTTTGGGTCTACTAAACTAGAAAGAAAGTTACCGAAAGGCTAGAGAGAAGGCGTCCTAACAAAGGGTACTTGATGTATAGCAGGGATATTAGTAAGGAGTATTCAGGAGAGGGGGATAGTGGTTGTTTACCATGGGTCCTGGAATAGGTAGTTTGGTAGTCACACAATTCTAGTGATTCTAGCTTTTGTACCCTACCTACGTAATAACTCTACAGGACTAGGGCACGGGTCCTAGAACTGTCTTGGGTGCAGGCGAGTACATGCATCAGTATGATTGGCACTTCATTTAAATTTTTCTTTGGCGGACTGGGATTTCTTCACCAATTGTGTTCATCAGTGACGTCAGGCACGTTCAGATCTTACCTGTACCTCATCGACATACTTTATTGACTATCTTGTTGTTAACATACAATTGTACGTACAGTAAAGGACAGATCAAAATAGTTGTAAACAAACAATATAAAGCGATTGTCCATGGCCTTGTTTAATAAATCCAAACATAATTTTATTAAAATCCAATCCTTGTTTTCCTAAATCTGATTCTGAAATATATACAATTATTGTTATAAATTTTCAGATTAAAGATGCAACCTCAGATCCTCTTGTTGAAGGAAGGGACGGAGAATGCCCAGGGCAAGCAGCAAGTAATCTCCAACATTAATGCCTGCAGCGCTATTGTCGATGCTATCCGAACCACCCTCGGCCCCAGGGGCATGGATAAGCTTATCGTTGATAACAGAGGAAAGGCAACGATCAGTAACGACGGTGCTACTATCATGAAGCTGTTGGATGTTGTTCACCCTGCTGCTAAGACCCTGGTTGATATTGCTAAGTCGCAGGTTCAAAATATTTAAATTTACAAATAATTTATTAAGTTGTTTCTCAAATCCTTCAGGGGTGAATATTTTCCTGTAAAATCATCCCTGTTTTTTTGAAAAACATTTTCCCTGAAAAGTTAGGTATGATGAGAGCTGTATTCGATGAATCGGGAAAATTTATCGATTTTTTAGAGGAAACTAACAATATTGTTAACAGATCATCCAAAATCATTTCCCATTTCTTGTTCTATCTGAAAGTTTTATCCTATCATAGATCAAGCCTATCTTTCTGCAATTGGTATCTTTCCTAAGATAAATTTAACACACCTAAATTTTACTCTCATTTTTTAATAAAATTCTTATTAAGAAATTTGTCCACATATTTGCTGTCGATCTAAATTGCCTTAAAAAGTTGTTTTTTTTAACACATTTAATTAGAAAGTATCGTTAACAGAATGCAGTAAGTTTAGTTGAGGTCGATAGTTTCATTTTTATGNGAATTGAAGGAAAATTTGACGACCCCGAATTAAAGGGTGGTTCTTGCAAAGTTTATCGAAATTTTGTAAGTTTTTTGGGCAAATAATTCTTTTTATTTTATTATATTTTTAAAAAATCAAATTTAAATAAAGCTTAGAGAAATTGTTTTGGACCAGTGTTTGAAGTGTTGAGGGCAGGGGGGGGGTTCAATGCTTATGAGAATAATAAACAGGACGTTCGCTTGTGATTTAAATAAAATCCGTTTAGTTTTCTATGTAATCACCAAACGCTTAATTTTAAGGATTAAAAATTTGCAAAACACCCTTTTAAGGGAAGGGGTGGTCAGAGTGGATGATTTCATATTAAAATTTTTCTTAATAGATTAATAATCACAGCATTGTTTGGTTTGTTTGAAGCCTGATTTATTCTAGCTTCTCGGAGGTTTTTAAGAGTTAACATTTTTTTTCAACAAGAAATTCTCGTTTCTTAAAATATTTGTTGAAAATTCTTACATTCAAAAATTTTACGTCTTAGAAAAGTAAATAAATAATTAAAATAAAAATGTGAATTGGAAATAAAAAAAACTTTCATCTTGAAGTCCCTTTTTATTTTATTTTCAAAGCGTTGAATTTAACAATTATGTTTGTATTGTATTTGTATATATATAATTATCAATAATTAATTAGTCAAAATATGATTTTAGGAAAGCAACTAAACTAGCTCTGGAAAGGATGGCTGAACTAGCTGTTAAAATTAACAAGGATGACCCGGTGGTAAGTTTAAAAATGAAATACATGGGAATGGCAAATTATATTTCTGGGTTTAAAAAGCTGGTTTTTATGGGGTGGAAAAGCTTTTTAACATAGCCAAAATTTAAGACTGAAAATCCTGTGGAATTGCTAAGATACCTAAAAAAAACTTCTTGTCCTGTGGAAAATAAATATCAACTGGCTTCATATTAGGAATCTAAACTTTGATAGTAGTAAAAATCTGTTTATTTTCTGAGATTGAGTGATTTTAAACTCCCCCCTGAACTTAAAAAAAATCTGCCCGACCCGCGGCGCAAAGATCCTTAGCATGTTCTCGCCGCTCCGCTCGACCCCTTAGCCGCAGCGTTCGGCCAAGAAATTGTCCTAATCTAACCTAACCATCAAATAATACTAAAAGGGCGTGTGTCTTGATTGGCCGATTCAGAATGGATCCAATTTTTTTTCATTTATGGCTTATATTTTTCTTTCACCTCTAAATTTAGTTTTCTGATAATCCGTCTTCTGTATCAATCTTATTTATTCAGGAATATAGATCTTTATTGGAGAAGTGTGCAGCAACCTCTATGTCCAGCAAACTCATCCATCAACAGAAGGAGTACTTCAGCAAGATGGTTGTCGACGCCGTCATGACCCTCGACGAACTCCTTCCCCTCAACATGATCGGGATCAAGAAGGTTCAGGGAGG
Organism: Eurytemora carolleeae; assembly: GCF_000591075.1. NCBI lineage: Eukaryota > Metazoa > Arthropoda > Copepoda > Calanoida > Temoridae > Eurytemora > Eurytemora carolleeae. The sequence goes on along the minus strand of NW_019396234.1, from coordinate 122,733 downwards.
AGCTCTAGAAGACACCGTTCTAGTACCTGGAGTCGCCTTCAAGAAGACCTTCAGCTATGCTGGGTTTGAGATGCAGAAGAAGACATACACCAATCCCAAGATTGCTCTCCTCAATATTGAACTTGAACTGAAAGCTGAGAAGGACAATGCAGAGGTAGGAAGAACACTGTATTTAAAGGGATTGTAGACGGTATTTCAAGTGACCCCATTTCTATAAAGGCTTGTCCGATTCAAAACTGTACCCTGAAAAGTTTTTTTTCATGCATGAGAAATTGTGGTTTCTCTCTTCAGTTGTCCTTTATATACTACTGTACTTGATCTATTTGCTTCAGTCTATTTTTCTCAAAGCTTTAGAAACCGGCTTTGATTTTTAAAATAGAGAAATTAGATTTTGGTTTCCTGGAGCCGGATCAGCAAAAATATGGGGATCCAAAGGGCAAAATATCAACCAAAAACTGCCAAAAAAATGTTACTCTCAACCATAATCTGAACTATTGAATAAAGAGAGGTGAGGATCCAGGATCCGGATCCGCATCTAATAAATAGATTCTAAGCACTTGGTTAAATGTTGATGAATAAATACTTTGCACACTCCAGAAGATACCTATTTGCGTCTAGTTCTATACAGAGGTTAACTGATCTTGTTTTAGGTACGTCTTGACAATGTAGAGGAATACCAGAAGGTGGTTGATGCCGAATGGAATATTCTGTATGATAAACTGGATAAAATCACCAAGAGCGGAGCTAAAGTTGTCCTCTCAAAACTTCCCATTGGAGACGTTGCAACCCAGGTAAGCACGAGTAAACCAATTAACTAGTTTTATTAGATTTTGAAAAATAACCGGAATACAGGTTACACAGGTTACTTTTGTGTTTATAAAGAATAAAACTAGATGAGAATTTGTTAGTCGTGTTTTGATTGTGAGAGTATTTTAGAATATTTTTTTTTTTAGTATTTTGCTGACCGGGGTATGTTCTGCGCTGGTCGAGTAGTTGACGAAGACCTACAGAGAACCATGAAGGCTTGTGGTGGAGCTATTCAATCCACAGTTCATGATCTAGATGATTCTACTCTGGGTACATGTGAAACCTTCGAGGAGAAGCAGGTTGGTGGAGAGAGGTTCAATCTGTTCTACGGGTGCCCCAAGTCAAAGAGTTGCACCATTATCCTTCGTGGAGGAGCTGAGCAGTTTATGGAGGAGACGGAGCGATCTCTTCATGACGCTATTATGATTGTTAGGTTCGTTATGTTAAAGCATCATTTAAGATATATCATTCATTTTCTTAAAACAAATTGTTGCATACAACGGGGTGAAAGACTTTCCTTGATTTGTTTTCTTCTTTAAATATAATGAATTCAATAGCTTAAAATTTTATTTGATTTGATTATATATCTAAATATTATGAATCCAATATCTCAAAATAGATTTGATTATATATCCAAATATCACGAATTCAATAGCTCAAATTTTTATTTGATTTTATATCAAAAATTCATTATTAGTTTTATGGAAAATAAAATTTTCGAATATTTACGTACGCAAAATGCTCACATTTAATAATTTGCTAAAACTTATCTTAAAATAATAAAGATAATTCAATTTATGGTATTATAAAACTGAAAAGTTGTATTTTTTGATTTATATTATAAACTTGAAAGCATTTTTGATGTAATCAATGTTCAGGAGAACCATGAAGAACGACTCCGTTGTTGCCGGAGGTGGAGCAATCGATATGGAGCTCTCCAAGTATCTCCGGAACTACAGCAGAACCATTGCTGGCAAGGAGCAGCTCATCATTGGCGCCATGGCCAAGGCTTTTGAAGTGATAGCTCGTCAGCTGTGCGACAATGCTGGATTCGACGCGACTAATATTCTAAACAAACTTCGACAGAAGCACGCTCAGGACGAGATCTGGTTCGGTGTTGATGTGATGAACGAGGATATCGCGGATAATTTCGAGGCTTGTGTTTGGGAACCATCCATTGTAAAATCCAATGCAATTATTGCAGCTTCAGAGGCAACTTGTCTTCTACTCAGGTAGTGCATCTTAGTATTCTCGCCAGCGCATAAATCTAACTTATTCGTTCACACGCTTCACTTTAGTAGCTTTTATTTTTTTTGGGACCAATTAAAAGTTTTAAATCGCATAAAATCGCATAAAATTCATGAAAAGGCTATTTATAAACATTTGGATGCTTGGATTACATATCTTGAAGTTAAATTGACTGCTGACGTAATTTCATCCGTGTTTATTAATCTATTTACGGCCAGTGGAATTATTTAGTTTAATACTGCATTCTTAATCTTCACCATCCAACCATGTTATGCCCGGTTTTACAGATAAATATACTCTTTATCTTCACCATCTAACAACATTATGCCCGATTTTATAGATTATATATATACTCTTTATCTTTTTACCATCTCACAACGGGGGGGGGGTCGATTCGAGGTATTTAAAGTTAAAATTTAACCTAAATAGTTTTCGTTATTTTGTATTAGTGGTATGATCTGTTTTTTGTTGTTCCAAGGTTGCATGTTGTTTAATTTGATTTGTAAGAAGTCAGAAAACAATAAAAAAGTTTATATTGATGCAATAATTATTTAGATTAATATTTGACTTAAACATTCGTATTGTTTATAGGAGGATAAGTAAATATTTTATGTTCACATTAATTTTTTGCCTCCTTACCTGTTAATTGGTTAAAGCTTCAGTCCAAATTGATTATCAAGTATAATAATGGGAAACAGAGAAAGTGACCAATTTTACATGACGTCACAAGTGTCAAATATAGCCAGGAAGACAACATTTTTCTGCCATTGTTGACATGTTTTACAAGATTAGATAAAAGAAGTGTAGAAAAAGAAAAAAAGAACACAAAATTGCACTTATTTCTCTGGAAGATAAGCACTAGTATTAATAATTTTGTTGGACACATAAAACTGTTGACACTTGTGACGCTAGAATACAATTGCACTAAAAGTGTACAAGTTCTACGTTGCCATTCATTGTACTTTTTCATCTTATCACATTTATCAGAAAAATTTAAAAAGCAATATTTGAAAAATATACATCATACTGAACGATATTATTGAAAATTATATGATGTCATATTAAGCTACTTTTCGCAGCACTCGCCAAAAAATGTCCTTTATATACTACTGTACTTGATCTATTTGCTTCAGTCTATTTTTCTCAAAGCTTTAGAAACCGGCTTTGATTTTTAAAATAGAGAAATTATTACTCTATCTTTACCATATATCAGCATTATGCCCGATTTTATTATAGATATATATACTCTTTATCTTTACCATATCTGACAACCTTATGCCCGATTTTAAAGATATATATAGATTTTTAGATTCTTTCCTTATATTGTCTATTTGGTTTAATTATTTTAAACCATCCCGTTATCAAAACAGTCAGTTTTGCTTTGTTATTTAATCTAAATCTTATTTAGTGTTGATGAGACCGTAAAGAACCCCCGAAGTGGACAGGGAGAGGGACAGATGCCCCCGGGTGGAGGTATGGGACGAGGACGTGGTAGACCCATGTAATCACGGAGCTAAACCTTCATTTTACTCACGGAGATTCTGGTTTCAAACTAGACTCCAACCCAGACATAAACATCTGGGTCTTCAACCTAAACCTGTACTCGGTCCCTATATCTGGAGCTAGGTTCAGTTCTGCTCCTGGTCCCTATGGAACCTTGTGGTATCTAATCACTAATCATTGATCTTGCTTTATAATATGTATTGAAGTTGCACTAATAATGAAGCTCAGCACATAGTGTTTATTTAAAGCAGAGAACTAGAGAAACAGATTTAAATAGAAAGAGACGATCGAATAATACTTTTCTGTCACTTATTATGATAAAGCTTTAATACTGTAGTACAACTATTAAATTAATCCTACATGTTCACCGCAAAGATTGAACATTTTGCATTTGTAACTGTTCTAAAACCCAACTATATAATTAACAAGAATTACGCTAACCCCACCAGATCTGGTATTCCTTCGGGAGGCCATTCCTTCTATCATAACATTTGTCGACAATATGACGTCTCTTAATTGTGGTCGAACTTTGGTCGACTGAATTATTTATCAGAAAAGAGGTTTGCATGAGTTATCTGGCGGCCAAACTATCGTCCTCTCAAAGTACGACCACTGTTCTTTCATCTGTTTGAAGAAAACAGGCTCAGATCAGGGGCGGCGAAGTCAAGAATTTTTCCAGGGGGGAAGTCAAGGGTTCGGAACATGGACACCAAATATTTTACTGGTCCAAGGGGGGGGGCTCAGTCCCCCCTCCTGGGGTGTCCTTTGCTTTCGCCTGTATAATTTTTATGAATCTCTGCGTGTTGAGCTTCCTTAAGATTGTATATAAAACGCCCCCCACCACCCCAATTTATCCAGGATCTTATTTTGCTTTTGTTGTGAATACTGAATATGGGAAAACAAGGAGAACTCCTTTCTTTTCCTTATATCAAAAATTAAATGGCGACGGACCAGAAGTGACTTATAAAAGACGACATTCAGTTATTCTGAATATTCAGCGGTATTCTGCACATTTTTCCTCAATTTTTGGGAAAAGTCTTGTGCTTGTGTAATAATAGTGTGAAAAATTACGGAAATTTTGTAAGCTTTTTTAAGATTTTAGCTGTAGAGTAAAATGTATTTTTTGTTTAATGATGGAAACCAGCGCATTTTGGTACAAGATTACAATTCTTACAATCGAACAATCTCACGGGATTGGGTTTAGATTGGTTTCGAGATTCTAAATTGAATGGGTCGACTTTAATAGCGAAAATTTAATTTCCCGGTAAAATGTCCAAGTGAGGTTAAACGGCGGAAGTAACTTTTAGTAACCCGGGTAGCGTTGGGTTCCCAAGCTAGTACCATAAAAAGCACTCTATTTCTCCTTAAATTTGATGCCAAAATAGAGAGAGGGGGGGGGGGAGGTAGGGACTTCCGCCCGTTTACACCCCTCCTGGATTCATACCATATTGGATTATATTTAAGCCTCGGCGTTTAAATATACAAAGATTAACTCAAAATAACCTATTTTATCTGTGCAATCTGCAGAGCTATACACGATCCATCATGCCACCTTGTACATAAGATCAGAATCTGGTTGTTTATTTTACATATCATTCGTTAAGGAATACTTAAATTTTATTTTTCATTATTAGTTATGACATTAAATAAATTCCAGACAAAATGGCAGCCACAAATCTGATGAAACCCTTGGCCTCTTTGAGCAGATTTGGGAGCCTTCAAACCCGTTCTGTCAGTTTGAAAGCTGCAAACATTCCTATTGCTAAGTACGGTGGCAGGCACACCGTTACCATGATGCCCGGCGACGGTATTGGTCCAGAAATGATGGGATACGTCAAGGAAGTTTTCCGATACGCCGGAGCTCCGATAGATTTCGAGACGGTTCTTCTCGATCCTACCACCGACAACTACGACGATCTATACAACGCCATCTCTTCCGTGAAGAGGAACGGAGTTGGGATCAAGGGGAACATCGAGACCAAGATGAACCGTCCTGACATCAAGTCCAGGAATGTTGAGATGAGAAATGAGCTAGATCTGTTTGTTAACACGATACATTGCAAGTCTCAGCCTGGTGTAAAGACCAGGCATGACGATATTGATATCGTGGTAAGTATTTTCACATTAACACTGAAATTCATAAAAGAACCGCATTCATATTTTACAGTCTCCCTTGTGTTATTAAATATTAGGACTTTAAGGTGGCTCTTCATAAATATTGAAAGTCAATCATAATTCGTATTTAAGCAATTAATTGAATGTAGACAAATGTTGACTTGTTGGCTTAAACGGACTGTAATCGTAATTCCAAATGACCCTCAATTCAAAGATCGATTCACAATGGTACCATTAGAAGTTTTTGCTGATTAATGATGAATTAGCTAATTTTAAAAGCAGATTATTTTTAAATGTAGTTTCTCTACAAAACCAAATCTAATCGTGGAATTATCATTCATTTATGTCACTTAATGCCATTAACCTACCTAAAATTAAAGCTTTTTTATGCCATCTAGATCTAAATACTCGAAATATGCTCACTTATGCCCAAACATATACTTTCATCTACGTTATCCATGTGAGCCTACCCTATGAAACGCCCCTTAATTATCTATGTTGAATTTGTTTAGCTTCCTTTTTCTGATATTTGTATAATACCATCTTTAAAACTTTTCTAAATCCTGAATATGTACCAGATATAATTTAACCAACAGATTTAAAGGTCGTTCGCTAAAAACATGATTTTATCTTAAACATGGGAAAAATGATCTTATTAACTAAAGAAAATGAGATTGCTTGTACAGAGACTGAGTCAAACATTTATTTCTAGATTATGCGTCAGAACACCGAAGGTGAATACGCAATGTTGGAGCATGAAAGCGTACAGGGGGTTGTGGAAAGCCTAAAAATCACTACAGAGCCAAGCACTGAGCGATTATGTAGACACGCATTCGATTACGCCAGAGCCAACGGCAGGAAAAAGGTCACCCTCATCCACAAGGCAAACATTATGAAGATCACGGACGGTCTCTTCCTAGAGGTTGCCAAGAGGGTCTCCAAGGACTACCCTGAGATCCAGCACGACAACATGATCATTGATAACTGTTGTATGCAGCTGGTTAGCAACCCCTGGCAATTTGATGTTATGATCCTGACAAACCTCTACGGTACCATCGTCACCAACTTGATCTGTGGACTCATTGGAGGACCCGGAGTAATTGCTGGAGCCAACATCGGACCCAGATATGCTGTTTTCGAACCTGGAACCAGAAACACTGGAACCACCCTGATCGGAAAAAACAAGGCGAACCCCTGTGCCATGCTGAATGCCAGCGCTGATATGCTTTCACACCTAAACCTCCGATACCACGCTAAGCTAATTCATGACGCTGTCTGGCAAACTATTAATGTTGACATGATTCAAACCGAGGATCTTGGAGGACAAGCTACCTCCATGGATGTAGTCCAAAATGTTATTAGTCACATTAAAGCTGCTGCAAAATAGAGAATCTTGTTAATCCACCAAATTTTTAAGTAGGAGTATATAAAGTTGTAACGTATGAAATTATATTTAGCAATTAAAATCAGAAGAAAGTTAAAGAAAGATTTTTTAAAATATTAACAATTAAGAATGATGCCTTTTTTGTCATCGAAAAGAATTCAATTTCTAATTAGAGATTATAACGTAGCTTTATTTGCCCTTGATAAATAAAATCTTCCAATTGTTAAAGCTCCGCCAAATCTAGTCTTGCTCCTATTGATAATAGTTGAATGTTGAACCATGTTCAGTTTCAGATGAATGAATAATCATAATGATGAGCGGAGACGGGACAGAAGAGATCTGCGTTTTATATTTTGTAAAACATCATATTTCTCCGCATTTGTTTTATCTGCAGACTCACTTATCGTTAACAAGGTAAAAGGTTTTTCAAAATTAGAACAAAAAATATATCGAGACTTGATAAATTTATAAAAACAAATGGATTAAACAAAATAAACAAATAAATTTTGCTCAATATTGACAAACATTTCTCAAACTTGAATAGGGATTTCTTGGATATTTAATTCCACTAAAACAAAATATATATTTTTTTTTTCACATTGATAATGTCGAAATTGTAATTTAAGATCAACAAATTTTAAAAGAATTTGAATTTCTTAGTCTAATTTTTAGATATGGATCTACCCTATATTTAAAACTTGTTGCATGGTGTAAACCCATTTGTCTCTAGGTAGAGAACGAGATGAATCAGAATGAATTTCGGGTTTCAACTGTATTCGCCCTCTCATCCAATCCAACCCTTCTCCTCTTCAAGGAAATGTGGTAAGAACACTTTTAAATGTTTCTAAAACTATGAAAATTGTGTTTTCTAATCCCGAAAATTTTAAATATGATATTTTTAAGTTACTTTTCTCAACTCTTTTAAAGTTAGCGTAAACTTTTGAACATGGAAGTTAAGCTAAATAAATTTTTAATCATTGTCTCAGCAGTTAAATGTTTACTGAGATGGAATTTAAAGAGTTTGAGCCGCGGTTTAAATCCGCCAAAACCCGGTTTAAATTAAGCGCCGGCTTAAATCTTGAAACATTTGATACATAATTCTTAAATTCAAAGGTTCTCGTCTGCGTTGGATAATTCTACTTAACGATTCAAATAACTGTTGAAAAAGAAAAATAGTTAAGAAATCAGCTGTTTTTTTACCCAATAGTCGGAACTTTTGTGTGGAGCATCGTTATCCTTGAACACTTGATCTTGATACCCAATGTCGGCTTTTTTATATTTGAGAATAAATGTTTGATCCCCGAATAAATATTACTCCTGCAGAGTAGGACAACTACGGGATCAAAAAGGAGTTAAATTTATCCCTAGGTCTGGATAAGTTTATCCCTAGGCCTGCATAAGTTGGAGATCAATTCTTGATCCCGAGATAAATAACTCAAAAGCTTTATCTTAATCTTCTTTTTCAGGATTGGTGTATTTATGTGGTGCTTCGTCTCGTCTGTATTTATCTACAGTATTGCGGGCATCATCGCTTTCACCATGCTCCGGCGCCATAAACTCGGAAAGTTCTACAGTGTTATGATTCTACTGATGGGAGTGATTATACCCTGCTCCCTAGGCCTACTATCATCCGCAGCAATTGCATTTGTTTACAAGCACAGCAGCTTCAGCATGTTCCCGACTCATGCGATGATGTGGGGGGTTGGGCAGACGGTCATACATGCAGCTGTAGGATTCACTAGAATCCTTGCCACACTATAGAACCTATCCAGCGTCTCAAGAATTAACAATATTATATTAAGAGCTTGTGTACAAAAGTATATTCCTGACCACAGGGTTGGTTCAATGAAGAACTAAAGTATTACGCATTGTAACTATACTTCTGTTGAGTTGATACTTTCCAAAGTAGCAGTGTCCCTAAATTTATTTTCAATTATTTGAAAAAACTTTCATTACGAAAGTTTCTACCGGGAAAGTAATCAACGTCATTTATAAACCCTTCTTTCTATTTTATCTAATACATGAAGCATTTTAATACCTGTAACCTGCACCATTATGATTATTCAGAATGTTTTCTAAACCTTGTGTTCAATATCAAGCTTTGATACATTCCATCTTCATTCTTCAGCAAACAAGTTGATTTATCTAAGCCGGACTTAAGTTTAATATGCTGAACTATTAAGCTCCAGCCTCCTTAGATATAAATAATCATTGTACTTTGTTCTTTTCTCCTTTAAGCTCAAGGTTGTGTATTCTACTGTTCCGTGTCAGATCTACTATATTTATCAGGCTAGATATCATTAATTTAGTTTCATTAATTAATTTAGTTTAGTTTATTGTTTAATTTAATGGTAATATGCAATTATGATTCTTGCCAATGATTTAATTTATTTCATAAACTTGAAGCAAATGCAAGTTTTCACCAAGTTATGAATATTTCTATTTATGATGTAGTTTCTAGTTCCAAATTATTTTCTATATGTTTCCCCTGTATCCCTGTAGTTGTTATTTATAGTTAATTAATGATGCTCTTCATGTCATCTTAGAAAACAAACTTATTCTATATTTAGATAATTAACATCAGAAGTCGTGTAGTTAATTTGTTATCTATTTTCTCTATTTATAAAATGTGATATATCTCTGGTAAAAGTGCTTTCTATAGAAAGCCTATGTTGACAAAAATGACAAAATTCTGTTGTTTCAAGAAAGGGCTGATTTTCTTTGATTTTAGGAACGAAGCGGATGAAAATTTAATTTTTTATTGAATTTAAAAAGCTTTCATGTTATTCAGAAAAGTTATCTTTAATATCATAGATGGGAATTAATTGTGCAATATTTTCTCCTGGTACAAGGGCTCGTCTCCAGATTTAATCTCTAGTATTTTCTTGTATAAAACCCTGTAAACATGTATTCATCTCTACTCCGGGTCTAACCTGGAGAAATATTTATATCTCTGTTCTCTAGTTTCAGACAGGATGGACTCCACTCCCGAGGAGTTTATCCAAGGTGTCGGGAACGAGGTTTTCTATTTCTTTCTCCTGGTTTCCTGTCTGCTCCTGTTGGTTGGATCCTGGTTCTCCACCCAGGTGGTTGAACCCGTGGTTTCATCAGTTATCCTGGTAGAACGGACAGAGCTACGGCGTATAGGGTGAGAAAACAAACTAAATATTAAATTAATTTATATTTTGATAATCTGCATAATCTGGAAGGAATTGTTTATATGATTCTGAGTGTCCCTTAGTTCAAAGAACAAGCACCCTGAAAACAATTATCACGTCTAAAATTATTAATTACATTTAAAATTTCTTTCTAAAGTTTCACTGCTCAAGGTTTAAGGGGATCACTGTCGTGAATTATTGATGGGATTCCTAAATGTACGATGATATTTTCCAAGAAGGGATTTTCTTACTCATTGATTTTTTTTAAAATTTATGAATTGTTAGGTCCAGAACTAGAGTAGGACAGGAGAGAAGGAACGAATATCTTCAGCTTTCTCAAGACCCGGAGTCAACCTCAATCTCATCCTCAACCACAACCACAGTCATAACCTCATCATCAACCTCATCCTCAACTTCGACCTCATCCTCTGTACCTAGTCCACAAGAGGAAAACTTACAGGAATGTTAAGATTCTTTCGTTAATCCCATTTTATTTGCTAACTTCTCCATGCTTGTATAATGGTTTAATCTTCCAGCTTATTGCAATCTACCTAATCTTGTTCTAATTTCAGTTCATAGATTTTCAAAATTTGTACATTTTAATTCTACCATAAAAATATTAAAGTAATAAGTTTGTTAAGAACTGAATATTAAAGATTGCTCCTGAAACTGAGGAAGTGAATGAGACCTTTGAACCCGAAGCTGTTCCCTCTGATGTAGTTGAAGCTGAACCCATTCCTCAGGAAGAGAGAGTAACAATTCGTCTCAAGTTTCTAAACGATACGCATCGTGAAGTTGAGGCAAGTCTGTTAGAAAATATCGGAAACTTCAAGAGACGAAATTTCACCGTAGAAATCTCTGAGGATAAAAATGTTCGGTTAATCTTCAACGGCCAGGTACTACGGGAGGATACGCAAACATTGCGTAGCTATGGAATATTTGATAAATGCGTAGTCCACTGTTTAATCCACCAGCAGAGTAACCAGACCGCCCCGCCCCCACCTAGACAAGAACAGGATGAAATAGAGGAGGATTTAGATATGTCGGAGCTGTTCATCCCTATCCTAGGAGTAGGACTTATATTCCTGTGGTACACTGCATTTACATATTCAAACTACTTCAATCTAATGTCGTCAACTGCTCTTCTAGGTTTATCTTCAATATTTCTCCTCTCCGTGTACGGAACCAACTTCCATGTGAATGTTGCTGTCGGGGCAAGAGAATAAATAACTAGGAAAATGTGATTCTTATTCAATTCTGTGTAAATTGTACAGTGTCTACCGTACGTAAAACTGTACATCTGTACAGAAAACTGTCCAGTGTACACCGTACAGAAAACAGTATTTACCGAGCTGTACATTGTGTACCCTTCGTACAATTTCCACAGGATAAGTAAATTTTGTTAATGTTTGTAATGTACCAGAGAAATTCTTTCTGAGCATTTATTGTTTTGATAATAATTAATCATAATGTGGATAGAAGGGTATTCATATTTCATTTTTAATCCCGCTTTTTGAAAATTATTGTAAAGCATCGATTTTTCGAACAATTAGGAAAATGGGGAAAATTTTACTGATTTTGAGAAGAAACGAAGAAACATGCGAAAAATAGAAGAAAAAAATTGTTATTTAACGTCTGATTATTTATTTTCGCTCTCAAATATTAAGGGATTTAAATAAATATTATATCCTTGTGCGGTGAATATGTTTAGATGTTAATGTCTGTGGTATTCCCAAAAATCGATAATATATATATATCTTATCTTTTCCGAGGGGGGACAATATTATTGGTTAGATCGTATTGGTTTGCTTGAAAGTACAAAGTTTATTTCCTTCATAATATTAATAGTATAGAAATATATCGTTCATTTATAGTAACTTAGTAATTGGACTGTTTAGCGTGTGTTTACCGAGAATTTGTTGTAAAATTATTGGTTTATTATTTATAATACAGAGTTACAAACAAGGGATAAGACTTAATGACAACCAATATGACGACCCTGTATTTTCTGTCGTATATCGTATTTTATGGCAATGATGACGTGGCAAGTTTTCAACTGCGGGTATCCATATATGTCAGAACTAAATAAATGCTGAAGTCTCAACCATTGTTGGCAACTCTGTACTTGGATTGGAGTAAATTATAATAGATCATTTTGCTAGTATTTGATGTACTGTCCAAGATTTGATTTTTATTTGATTTTAATAGTTCTATTTTTATTTAAAGTTTTAGTTCACTTTTTGTTTTGTTTTGGTGATAGGCAAATATTTATTTATAAACTGAATTTCTTTTTAATTTTATTTCTTGATTCTCGTCAGTAATTCGACGAAAGATATAAAGATATTATTTTAATATAATTTACATTCTTAAAATTTTTTAATTATTCGCTCCTGGTGGTATTAATCCCAATCTTTTTCAGAAGTCAGAATGCTCGCGGTGGGACGGTTCTCCTCCCGTAGCTTGGTCTACTCCAGGAGCTCAACCTGCTCCCAGAGGCAGGTTCAGCCTGTGAACTTTGCGCGCATGCTTAGCTCCGCAACAATCGAGGTTGAGAAGATGAGAAACATAGGAATATCCGCGCATATCGACTCCGGAAAAACTACCCTGACTGAGCGAATCCTATTCTACACAGGACGGATTGAGGCTATTCACGAGGTGAAGGGTAAGGACGGAGTCGGAGCTACTATGGACAGTATGGAGCTGGAGAGACAAAGAGGAATTACAATACAGTCCGCGGCTACGTACACTAAATGGAAGGATACTAATATTAATATCATTGATACACCTGGTCACGTAGATTTCACAATAGAGGTAACTGATGTTTTTGATTTATGAAAGTAAAATGTTCTTTTCTTAAATAAAATATCCAACCTGTGTTTGGTTGCCATATTCTCTTATCAATATAACCTTTATTTTTACAAAAAACTAGGTAGGGGAGGGCACTGATTGAATTTTTGTTAAACTATTAATGAAAAAGGATCGAGACTTGTATTTTAAAGGTCGAACGAGCGCTGCGAGTGTTAGACGGAGCAGTTCTAGTTCTATGTGCTGTAGGAGGAGTCCAGTCCCAAACTATGACTGTTGATCGTCAAATGAGAAGGTAAAAAGAAATCAGACTGATAATGATACAGATAGTGCAAATGAGATGGTGTTTTGGTTGTCAAATACCGTCCATCTCTAATCTTTTTTTTTGATCTTGGTTAATAAAAGTAAATAATATTTTTGTTATACTATCTTTATTTTAGGTACAATGTCCCTCGTATTGCTTTTATAAACAAACTGGACCGAACCGGTTCCAATCCTAAACGTGTACTTGGACAGTTAAGAAATAAATTGAAACACAATGCAGCATTCCTTCAGCTGCCGATAGGTCTAGAGTCCAACCTAAAGGGACTGGTGGATGTTGTGAATGAGCGAGCTATCTACTACAACGGAAGTTTCGGAGAAGAGATTGTATACGACGAGATTCCAGCAAATATGCGGGAAGAGGCTTCGGACGCTAGGCTGGAGCTTGTTGAGCACTTGGCTAACGCAGATGAAACCTTAGGAGAGATGTTCCTCGAGGAGAGGACTCCGGAAACTCAGGATATTCACGCCGCTATCCGTCGAGCTACCCTCTCGCAGAACTTTACTCCGGTGATGCTTGGAACTGCACTTAAAAACAAAGGAGTTCAAACTCTACTGGACGGAGTTATTGATTACCTTCCGAACCCGACGGAGGTTCAAAATTTTGCGCTGAACCCGGCAGCAAAAGATCCGGCGTTGGCCAAGGTCCTGATGAATCCTGAGAGATCTAACACGCATCCTTTTGTCGCACTGGCGTTTAAGCTTGAGCAGGGAAAGTTTGGTCAGCTTACCTATCTCCGGGTGTACCAGGGGAGTGTGAAGAAAGGAGACACTGTATGGAACACGAGAACCGGAAAGAAGACTCGTCTCTCTCGTCTTGTTCAGATGCACTCAGATAAGATGGAGGACGTGACAGAAGTTTACGCTGGGGATATTTGCGCAGTGTTTGGAGTTGATTGCGCATCCGGAGACAGTTTTGTGTTTGATCGAGATCTCATGTTGAGTATGGAGTCCATCTTTGTTCCTGATCCTGTTATATCCATGTCAATTAAACCTGCGGAGAAGAAGAATGAAGGAAATTTTTCTAAAGCTGTTGCTAGGTACAATGCAATTAATTAATGTACATAATAGTAACAATTCTTCAAAGTTGTTTGGTGTTTTAATGGATTCCTCTAAATTTGGAAAGTTATTGTTAAAAATGAATGATTTCGTGGAAAAATGATAAATATAGTTGATTAGAATATTTAAAAAAAAACCCATATATTTTAGGTTTACAAAAGAGGATCCCACTTACAGAGTTTGGTTTGACAACGAGAATAAGGAAACTATTGCATCAGGAATGGGTGAACTACATCTTGAGATATACGCTCAGAGGATGGAACGTGAGTATGGATGCAAGGTGGAGATGGGGAAACCTAGAGTAGCGTTCAGAGAAACCTTGCTTGAACCTGTCACTTTTGATTACTGGCACAGGAAGCAGTCGGGAGGACGAGGAGAATACGCTCGTGTCATCGGTCTCATGGAACCTCTTTCTGCACAGGAGAACACCATGGTGGAGTTTAGAGACGTGACAACTGGTACCAACGTTCCTAAACCATTTGTTCCCGGAGTCAAGAAAGGATTTCTGGATTCCTGTGAGAAGGGAGGGTTTGCGGGTCAGAAGGTTATCGGAGTTAGGATGACTTTGAAGGATGGAGCTCATCATATGGTTGACTCAGCAGAGTGGGCTTTTTACCAGGCGACACAGTTTGCTTTCCAGGTCAGCATTATTTAAAATTAATTGTCTCTTCAGGAGTTTGTCCTAGCGCCCTATGAATGTAAATATTTTGAGACAATTTTTGAGATTCTGTGTGTTACGTTTAAAACTAAGAATAAGTTTTAATAATCGAAAGAACGTCTAGCTGCCTTAACAAAAAAGGTTGGACAATGGACATAGAAAAAATCTAAGATGTTTACAAATATTGTTACAGGACTGCTGCGAGGACGGAAAATGGATTGTTTTGGAACCAATTATGACAGTTGAAGTGAACAGTCCTAGTGAGTTTACATCGTCCGTCTTCAGTTTACTGAACAAGAGAAGCGCTGTAATTACGGGACAGGACGGCCGTGACGATTGGTTCACTGTGGAGGCCGAGGTTCCTCTCAACAAGATGTTTGGATTCTCAGGAGAGCTGAGAGGGTCAACACAAGGAAAAGGTAATCCCTAGTGTTATTTAGGGATTGTTTTATTATTTTCAATGAGTTAGGATTCAAGGTTTCCAAGTCATATTTGTACCTTTCTACTTAGTCTGAGCTGAGCATCTAGGATCATATATTTGAGTTTTTTAAAAATGTTTTGCTTTTTCTATAAGTTTGAAAGTAAGAATGGGACCGAATTTTATGAATTTAAGCCGTGTTGCTGAAGTAAGTACCGCCGGTTCAAAGCTTTAATCACCGATTTAAAGTTAAAGATTCATGAGAATTTGAATAGGTTATCTAGGATTTAAACCGTCGATATGACAGGTGTTCAGCGACCTCTCCATTTTAATAGTTTCGGTTTCTGGTAATTTTTTAAAATGTTTTAAATATGAAATAGCGAATTATTTAACGTGGAATATTAGTTCTGCAATTTCGAAATTTGAAATAAATAAATGTAATTTTTATAGAGTCTTAATTCGGGTAAAGCAAATGTATAATTTAAGAGCTACCTCCTTAAAATAATTAAATGCCTTCAAATGATAAGATATGTTGAAAAATGTATTTCAAATAAAAACTTTTTTTAATAGGTGAGTTCACTATGGAGTACTGTCGGTACTCCCCCGCTAGTCCGGAAACACAGGAAGCAGTTCTAGACGAGTTCCATAAGAAGGAGGAAACCGTTGATCCTAAGGGGAAGAAGAAGAAGAACTAGAAAATTTATCACAACTGAGAAAATGATTTGTTTGTTTATTTTCTTGGTTCAAATTCATCCAGTTTATAAACCGTAATAATATACATTTGTTCGCCTTGTACTAGTTTTCTTAATTTTTTTCAGATAATGATAAGAATCGATAGAATATGTACTCTTATGTATGGATACAAAGAATACGGCAAAACTGTGTTACGACGCAAATGTTATCTTCAGAAAAAAACTAGGAAAGAAATAAAATCTTTAAATAAATTAATATCTAAGTGATACAAGCAGGGAATAATAATAAAGTGAAGGGTAATGGCGCTGGTCTGGCATGAGAAAGCCAGTCGCACTGCTTTGCAGACGAGTTCACAAGCACACTCTTTTGGTATAGACACACAGTTAAGGAAATTGCAGAACAATGTCGTCAATTATAATTATAAGCTCGGATAACCAGTGTACCCCCTGGATACAATCAAAGGTGGACACGGGGGTGGGTTATGGGGGCTCAACCACGCCCATATTAGAAAATCTGGTTTTTAGGCCCCAACGGGTACTGAGCCCTCTCTAGAAAACAATTTTTAATCCCCCCCCCCCCCACACAAATTTGTTTGACACCCCTGAATAAAGTATAAAGATAATGCTAAAGATTGCATCCATGAAACACTTCTAATGAAAAAATGTAATAAAAACAAGATTTAGCGTTTTCACTGATATACATATTGTGTTTTACATTTATTTATCTTGCTTGTTATTAGAAAATGTGTATTTTTATTTTTTACGATAAGGTGTTTGTTACAGAGAGTATTTTTTTTAAGGATAACCATTTTTTTCTTCATCAATACTTCCGATTAAGACGTAGCAACATAAATTTTTTTACTAAATGGGATTAATGGCAATATTTACAATTGATGGTTGGAATAATGTTATTGAATCCTTAGGATGTTAATTTTTGTGAGAATTTTTAAATATTAATAATGGATTGTGAAAATGGAAGTCGAATTTCTTTATTTCTTGAAAGTGCAGTCTGTGTGTTGGTTTTGGACCTAAAATTGCAGTTATACATACAAATATTGAACCAAATAAAATATTTCCTAAAACTGCTCCTGGAAGGACTGGAAGTGCATTAAACAGCATTGATTTATTGGATACGTCTCCGCCTGTCCAAGATGCGAGGAGAACTCCTATATTTACTCGGAGACACATCTACCGGAGTATTCAGGAAACCCTGACTATGCTCCGAGATCTACCAAACTATTCATTCACCAAGATCCAGCCTCCCAGGTAGAAAGAACCAGCTCATGTTGCTTTAAAAATGGGGTTTAGACAGGAAATACTTAAAGGTTGACGGTTGACACAATGTCATTATCATTTCACAATTAAACTTTTATCAGAGAGTCGATGAGGCAGATATCGTCGCTTTTCTAAAATTTAAGATATATCAATTCTGTCAATTTCGTTTGTCTTCTTCTGCACATATCTTCATTTCACTCTGAAAAAGATGTTATAAAGGATAAATTTTCCGAAAAGAAAAAGGATAACACCATCATTTTTGGCCAGATAAAGACCCAAACGGAACCGTTTTGAATGAGAAAGGCCCTTTTCAAATGAGGGTTACAAATTTACACAGTGATCAGTTTTGGTCGGAGCTTCTCGTTCTTTTCATTCCATTACTTCCCTTACTCACTATTTTTCTCTTCACTGTCGTGTCTTAAATTTATAATACTTAATATTGAAGGCAGTGTATGATTCAAGGGTCTTTAAAGGAGCATACCGTCGTTTTTCTGACTCGAAAAATGTTTATTTCTGTGAATTTTTTCATTTTTTCTTATAATCAAGAAATGCACAAGTAATCTCTGCGGAGAAACCACAAATGAAAATAAACAGTTTAAAGAAACCAAAAAATGGACATCTAATTCATACTTTATTTGGTTTCAATATCAAAGAATGTCTGTCTCTACTAACCGTTAGGTTATAGATGTACCTTGTGATAGAGTTTATACACTTGCTGTCCCATCTAGTGTATTCCTATATCTTTGACTCTTGACATATTATTGATTCTACCATTATATTGGAGCACAGGATGGAGATAGAATATACTACTCTATTATATTGTTTTTATCCAGTGTTTACTCCCGGAGTTCGTCTACTCCTTCAACAAATAGAAACTTCTGGTTGAATTTCTCGAGGAATACGGATAATCCGGCGGATATTGTTGAAGCATGGCATCATTTAGCGGCAGATATAACAGGTTCATCTATTTATATTAAATTGCTATCTCTGTTTGTCTGGTCTGTATGTTTGTTTGTCCGGTCATAACTCAGGAACCACTGGACCGATTTGCCTCAAATTTTGATTGGGAACTCGGGAGACTCACGGGAATGTGCTTAGTTTGGTTTTGAGGTGCTAAGTTAAATGGGTCGACTTCAATAGCAAAAATTTAGTTTTCCCTTAAAATCGTTCGAGGTGGGTAAACGGCGGGAGTAACTTTTATTAACCTTAGCAGCGTTGGGTTCCCAAACTAGTATAACGATGTATAAAGTAGTACTCTCTGATTGTTTGTTTGTCCGATCATAACGCATGAACTCCTACCCGATTCGCCTCAAATTTTAATTGTGAAATTCTGTAGAACCACGGGAATCTTCTGAGATGGGATAGAAGTTCTAAATTGAGTTGTAGCCAAAAAAATTCCAGACAAAGCAGGGTTCCCAAGCTAGTATCAAATAAGAGAGGAATTGTGTAGTGGAAATGGGGAAGGGGTCATTCTGTTTAAGAGGTCAACAATTCTTTTGGATATACTAGAAAATGTTATGAAGGGTAGGGGGGGGGGGTATTGTTTGTTACGAGTCTGTATATTTATTGGATTAATACAAAGATACTTAAAATATTAGAAAATCAATCTTCTTGCACTTCAGGTTTCCATCTTGTTTATTTTATTCATTTTAGGATCAGGATCAGATAGAGCTGAGGTTTTAGACAGGTTCTCCACCAGAGTCATGTATTCATTGGAGACCCTGAGCTATCAACAGCTGAGAGATGTGGCGTACTCTTTAACCCTACTCCACACACAGCACTCAAGGTTCTCTCAGCTGGCCAACTGCCTTGATCAATGCCTGGCAGACAAGCTGGACTCCAGGAACAAGGACAGGGTTCCTTCTCAGGTACAGAATAAAGATGGATACCTTAATAGATAGGTATAGGCTAATTCCCAATTGAGTTAATCTGACAAAAGTCAAGGATGTACAATGGTTTAAAGATCTTCCAGAACACTTTTGTACGTATCCATTTTTCGAAAATTGTTAAGATATACGGTTCCCAAAAATAACAAGATTGATGCCTTTAAAATTATTAAAAAACAAAGAAACAAATTTACTGTTGCTTGCAATCATACGTAAGAAATAATTTTTGTTCCGTATTACTGAATTCTCATCTTTCTTGAGTAAACCTGTATAAGGAAAAGAATTATAAAAAGTAAATCTATCCTGAATTAAAATGTAGATGGTATTCATGATTTGACATTTACAGGATCAAACATGGAGATGATTATTTCCGGTTTGGGCTCAATTCAAAATTTAAATGACTCGGTATGTGTAGAAAAAGTGGTTTGGTTATTTATCAAATGTGTTTTTAGGAAGAATTGAATGAATATCTCGAGGTTGGATATATTCTACTCAGATGGCAACTTCTCTCAGCTCCATACCGGAGTAATATCTCATCTAGGGATCTTACGGGTGCTCATAACAAGCTGTTGATCTTAATCCTACTCACTCGACACTTGGATGTATTAAGTCCGTCCCAAGTAGTTTTCAGTCTCTTCCTAGCTGGAGTCTCCAGGGAGTATCCAAACCTTCCTTACGAATCAACACGAACTCAAGGGTTTCCTATACCGGACCCTCTTATCGCAAAACTAGGTAAGAGCCAGATTTCAACATTTTTTTTAACGTTATTTTTTTATTTAAATTTCTATTTTACAATTTGGATTAAATAAAAAAGATGATGGTCGATTCAATTATACAGGGTGCTCACACGTCTGCACTCACCCTTTCACAGTAGGGAGGGAACCCCGGACGCCATGAGCCTCTGCCATACAGACATCGAGCCTCACAGATTCGCGAGGCAGACCGAGCCACCACTATGCAGACAAAGCCTACGCTATGCAGACAGTGCCTCCGCTATGCAGTAAACGAGCTTCCACCATACAGCACAGCTTTTTTTAAATCTTGGTTTTTATGAGTGATGAAAACCTTTAACAATAAAAATTTTACTAAAGATTAGAGTTGTTCAGTGATTGTCATGGTTAGAAACATATATGGACTCATAAAGTGGTTTATAAGATTTATATTAAAACTTTAAACATTTCTTACGCAGAAAGGAAGATATTTGGAGAAATATTTCTGGAGTAAACTTGGTTTGTTTTGTTGTAATCTTTGATTTAAACAATACCTTTTTTTGAAAAATGTTAAGATTTAAATAATAAATACAAATTTTTTAGATTTAATTTGAACTTCAAAAAAGGTATCGCTAAAATCAAAGATTATAAAAGATGAAATGAAATTCAATTCAAATTTTTTTTCTAAATATTATTCTTCTCGTGTAAAAAATGTTTAAAGTTTTAGATACCACTTTATTAGTCATAATAAGGAACTATTTATGATAATTAATAAATACTTCTCATCTTGCCACTATGTCTAAAAAAAAAAACCTAAAATTAAAACTAAAACAGTTAAAAAACCTCATGTATTACACAGGCACACTTTGATGTGTTGCGCATGCTCATTTCTGCAAAGCGAAGGCTTGGTCTGCCTAGCAACTCTGGGAGGCTCTTGTCTACATAGCGGAGGCTCATGGCGTCCGGGGGTTCCCTCCCTCGTCACAGTTGTTATCACACATCGTTCTCGGCACTACACTTCTTGTTCTCCAATTTTCTTCCTTGTAATTCATCTTTCCATCATGATCTTGGTTAATTTTTTAAAGTAAATTTTTGTTTGACGTCCCCATAACCACCAATATACAGGGTGTTTCTCGACAACTGATATTTTTGATATGCTAAAATTTCATTGAAAAATTCGCAAATCTGGATTCAAAATCCGGGAAATTGACCAGCATGAAGGGACATTTTTTAGTCTGGTTGATAGAATGGTTAAAAAATAGCCCTTTTTACTGAAGTTATCCTGAAAAATGGAAAACTTCAAAATGAGCTTGAGACTTTAGGCGATTTAAGAGGTTCGCATTGCTCAACCTGCTACTGTTGAAGAGCAAAAAATGATTGTGGAAGAGTTTTGCTGTTTCCCTGCAACCTGCAGAAATCAGAAAGTGTGTCAGCTACATGAGAGATCACGTTAGGGCCTTTATATTTCTCAATGGAGCCTGTCTCGAGTCACAGCTAAACCAACTTAGAAAAGTTCATTGCTTAAAATGTAAATGCCCCAATCTAGTTTAACTAATAATATGGTTATTGCAAGCTTATCAGGTTTTAATTGAAATATAAACAAATCAAAATATCAGTTGTAGAGAAACACTCTGTAGAACCATGTTTCTAGAATTATTTGGACAACCTGTTCCTAGAATATGTGTTTGTTTTCATTTTGCTTCATTTCATATTTTACTTGAATCTGCTGCGTCATTTTTCTTAGGATGGATAGAGAGGGGGGGGGGGTTAGGTTGTCCTCTAGCCCAAGCCAACTCTCATCCAGCCAACATGCATTTCTTTCTCCTTCTTTACTTTGAATATCTCGTTTGTTTCTTGGTTATCTCCAACTAATTCTGTTGACGTCGAAGAATGGATATTTGGAGGAATAGGAAACAGTATAAAACGTGAACAAATGGAGTGTTTTTTAATATGCCACTCCTCAACCCTATCCACAGATTTTAACATTTATTTGTGTTTACATCTAAATAAAAAAGCTCTCTATAGCTGACCAAACGGCAGGACCAAATTGGGTGAAATTTTTTGACGGTACCATTGGGCTTTTCGGGGTAACATAGGCTGAATTTGTTTTGAAATTTTTGAAATTCCACGGGCATCTCGGCTAAAATCATAATTTAATACCAAGGGCGGGTAAACAAACGGCGGAAGTTAGATATGAGTAATATTATAAACCAATGGCTTTTTTGTGAAATTAAATTTTATTGCTTCATTTCTAACTCTTTGCCCATACGTCTTCTGTGGGAACTTTTTGATGCACTATTTGCGTTTTACTAATTCAATAGATATTTAATTAAAGGTCGTTTACATTAAATGTTTATTCTTAGAGATTGTTTTACCGAAGCTTACAAGTGTCGAGGTTGGGATAATTTGTCATGGTGTTCATCAAACCTATCTCTACCTCACCACAGAGCATAGCAATGTACGTCATCTCCTTCTCCAGTCAATCCTGGAGTTCCCAGAGATAAACATCATGAAGGATCAGCTGGCGATCTCCAGTACTGCTAAGCTGTTGAAGAAACGTGGAGCGTTTAACACATCGGTAATCAGTGAAATTATAAAGAAATTTGAACCACATCTTGGTAGTCTGCAGAGCTACACCAAACTAAGGTAAAGTTGTCAGTTTATATCAGGAGACATTTTCCTATTTATCTTTGTTTTTAGATTGCTTCAGATGTGCACTTCTGCGAGACTAAATGCAAGTTTGCGGAACTCATTTATTGAGAAACTTATCTGTGATATAGGAGATCTTAAAGACCTGAGGCTCAAAGACCTGGAGCAGCTAACGTTCTGTCTCCTACACCTGGCTGATACCACTATCCTTCCCCCCATATTCCTCAAGATCCAGGACGCAATGCGTCGATGTGATTGGTCGGATGTAAGATCAGGTCGATCCTTCGTTTATTTAACTTGTCATCTGGCCAAAGGACAGATTTATGATATTGCCAGTATTGAGAGTATATTTCAGAAAGCAAATGCTTGTGATATGTCGGATCTAGACTCAGATATTGGACTCGCCAACGCAATAGATTTCCTTTTCCGTTTAAATATTCCGCTGTTAACAGATGTCGGAACAGATGCCGCGTATATTCTTCCGTTCCTCCAGCGGAACCGGGTTCTCTGTACCAACTCCCTGTTCCAGGTTCTAGAACTGGATTTTATCCGACAAGCTTTTAACCTAGAGATGAGCACGAGTCTTGATCCTGAGAAGAGATTAATCCTGATTGATTATTTCCAGCGGGATGACTCTAGAGAGACAAGCCATAGTCGGGTTTCTCAATCCGTTCTGCAAGATCTTAATCTCCTGATGAACAAATCCTCTTTTTATTACGGCTTCCCTCTCCCCTCTTCCACCTTTAAAAGTATAATAATAAAACACTCCCCGGGACCTATATCATGGTCGGTTAACAACGTTACTATGCAGAAAAACAAGTCTGAGTTATTGGTTCTTATTATTCCTAGAAAATCTGAGACTATATCAGATGAGGGTGAAGTAATGGGACGATGTAAGATCGAGATGAATTATTTAAACCATCTAGGATTTAAAACAAGAATATTAAACCCACCAGAGTATTATGCTGCTCGGAGGGAGAACCGTAACCTTAAATATTTAAAACGTCTTCTAAAAAGTACAGAAGAAGAATTAAAATATAAGATATGATAACTTAGTATTTTTCTTTAACTGTTGTATACAAAATATTTGTGCATTTTATAATGAATATTTTGGTTTTCAGAGTCATCGTAATTATTGGTAAGAATCTAATTTCAGAAAGTAGAGTTTTATTTGCCATCTGATTTTTTGCAATTTCTACTGAAAAAAAATTAAAAACAGTTCATCTTTTTTCTAGCAAGCCAGGTGTAGAATTTTGCCCCCCACCCACATTTTTATTTGCCGTGCACTTAACAGCATTTTTTGTTTATTAGCATGGACATTTTATTATTTAAGTAATAATGTTGTAGTTTTTTTAATTTATTAATAACACCCTGTATTGATATCCCAGTTCTTGTGAAATTTACACCCTGTGTATTGAATAATTATCGGAGGAAGAGAGAAAAGTGGAGAAGAGAAACCTTACAAAGTTTCTATCTTTTAGTTATCTCAGGGCTTCTAGTCTTGTCTAACATATCCTATTTTGATCCAGTTCAACTACACACCAGGAGAAGGGTTGTCAAGATAATTTTGCTGTAGCTGTTGTGAGTGTTAAAGAGGAAAATATTATCTATTAAATGCTGTTCATTCTGCAGCGAACGACCTGTTCAGGGTATTAAAGAAAACTATACAAGTCACGTGAACTCTGAAGAAATTGTTGATATCCTAGAAACCTCGAGAATTTCGGAATATCCTTAAAACCAGGAGATCCTTAAAACTTGGAGAACTTCTAAAAATAGGAGAAATAAAATAGGAGAATTTCTTAATATCCTTGAAAACAGGAAATTATGTAACTCCTTGAAACCAGTAGTACTTTTGGATATCTAGGAAAAAATTCTGGATATCCTTGAAACCAGGATAACCTCTAAAAGTTCCTGAAACTATGAGATATTCTAAATATCCTATAAACCAGGAAATGTTCTGAATATCCTCAAAAAAAAAACTTCATAAAGAACAAATAATAAAACACTAGAATATTTCCACGTTGAACTGGAATGCCACTGTCGTGATGTGTGTAGAAAATGGCGGGGATATGTTTAACTGCTGTTTTATAGGTAAACGTAGTAATCTTCTGCCTAGCTCATTAGAAGCTAGATCATGGGATTCATCCTTGGACAAACTTCTTCAATCATCTTACGGAACAGCGCTGTTTCGTGCATTTCTTCAGAAAGAGTATGCAGAAGAAAATTTAGACTTTGTTCTCCGTGTGGAGAGATACAGAGAATCTCAACCCAAAAAGCGTGAACGTGAAGCATGGAAGATTTACAGGACATATATCGCTATTGGAGCTCATCATGAACTCAACCTGGATATTCTTTCTAGAAAGGTAATAATTTAAAATTAAGACATTTTTATGATATTTAAGAACAGAATTGACTTCAATTGTACGTGTTTAGGGTTTTTTCTTTGCTCTCTTACAATGCTTGGATTCCCTTACACATTTGTTTTGTCTTGTACACTTCTTGTACAGTACACTCGTCTTGTACCTTGTCTTCTACACTTCTTGTACACTCGACTTGTAAACAAACTCGTCTTGTACAATTCTTGTACACTCGTCTTGTAAACTCGTCTTGTAAACTCGTCTTGTAAACTCTTCTTGTACACTCGTCTTGTACACTCGTCTTGTAAACTTGTTTTGTACAATCGTCTTGTAAACTCTTTTTGTACAATCGTCTTGTAAACTCGTTTTGTACACTCAAGACGTTCACTCGTCTTTTTTTTCACTTTTCATGCATTTTTTTAAATTTCACAGTGCTCTAAATCGACCCAAAAGGTCGACCTTGTGTGACTTAAAAATTGTCTTCACCATAACTTTTAAAATGGTTAAGGGGGTCAGAATCAGATTTCACACAAATTTGAACACACACTGGGGGGCACCAAAAAATGACCCCAAAAATGCTCTAAATTAAAAAATGGCCTAAATTATTTATTTAATCAACAAATCTTGTTTCTCCGACCCCCCAAAATAAGCTAAAAATAACTGGGGTAATCGAAATTCAATTTTACAATAAGTCTTATAAAATTCAAGTTATCGCCGATTTTTATTAATTTATTTGAAAATCTAAATATGAATTGAGAAAATAAAACATGATATGGGAGATTATTAATAATAATCAATGTGAGAGTAAAAGTCAAATTGGGGAGTAATAAAAATATTTCAAATAAAGTAAAAATTGAAAATACAATTAATAAAGAAGTTAAGAGAAGTTTTTTAAATCGTAATCCGCACTTTCACTTTTTATTGTTGTTATTCTGGAGTCTCATGAAATTTTTCTTGATATTTTTCTTTTGTTAAACAACCAACTCATTTGTTAA
Organism: Eurytemora carolleeae; assembly: GCF_000591075.1. NCBI lineage: Eukaryota > Metazoa > Arthropoda > Copepoda > Calanoida > Temoridae > Eurytemora > Eurytemora carolleeae. The sequence goes on along the minus strand of NW_019396234.1, from coordinate 96,693 downwards.
AATCTTAGATTCCACCTTCTTTCTCCTTAATTCTTAGCTATGTTTATGTTTCATTTCTTGAAATTGTCAATTAACAATTTTCCTCCTTTATTATTCGTAAAAGGAATTGAGTTTTTGCCACAAACACAAATTTTCTAATCCCTATATCTTTGCAACCTGATGGCGTATAACTTTTATATTTCAAACTCAGATAATTTTATGTAACAAAATTCATAGTTTGAAATATATAAGATCTGCGATATTGGATTGAAAAGATAAAGGGAAAATCTGCGTTTGTGGCAAAGACTGAAGTCCTGTGGTTATTAACTTCATATATTGGCTTTAAAACTATATATTACCGCTAATTCACGTTTTGCTAAAATAAAAATTCATATTACGGAATAGATATTTATATTCGTCATTAACTCTTCTTTGATATAAAACTATAGTTGATGACCCTTAATTTTTTAACATTTAAAAATTTGGCCTATTTTTGGGGGCATTTCTTGGGTCCCCCATGTGTGTTCAGATTTATGTAAAAGATTCTGACCCCTAAACCATTAAAAAAAATTTAAAGTTACACAAGGTCGACCTTTTGGGTCGAGTTGGAGCACAGTATGTAAGATTTTGATAATTTTTTGTGTTGTTAAGGGGTGAACAACCTTTTTTTATGCCAAACTGTTAATTTCTGCTCGGCATCCATGTCAGGTCATGTGAGTTACCACAAAAAAAAATACAAACAAAATTGGTCCGATCTGTTTATTGGATGCGAATAAACTGACTCAAGAAAACAGGCAAACTAATCTATACTAGACCTGCAAGGACATTTCGCATCCACTTTCCATTTTAAGTTCTAACTATTGCATTTCTCTAATAGCATCAAACAAAAAGAAATGTCGTGGATTTTGATAGATAATTTTTTAAGGCAAATTTTTAAAATTCTGACCATCCATATTCCATAAACCTTCCCTGGGGTCATGTGAGGACCTACAAAAAAATTTGGCCGGAATGGTTTTGCCGTTTTGACGTTTTTAGATTCAAACGTACAAACAAACCACCAGACTATACAAAGTTTACATATATAGATGTATGTATATATATGTATATGCTAGGCTTCCAGTACGCTTTCCGTCCATCTTTGATTTTAACTTTAAATATTTGCTCTTTCATAGATTTTTTTCGGACATTTATCGAAAACAAACAAAGCAAATATATAGATGTGATATGTAAATATATAGAAGTGTATTCTTGTGTTGTTAATATACAAAAATGTGTACTTGTCCGTCTGTTATCTTGAAACCCAATATTATATTATATTTATCATATTAGAATAATAAATATTTTGTTGTAACTGAAACTAGTAGATATAAGGATTAGAAAAATAAATTCTTTATTAAGTTAAAACGCAATCACTGCACTACAAACTAGACAGTGGGAAAAGGTAAAATTAAAACATTACTTATTACTGATGGTTCAACTTTGCGACATACTTCAAATAAAGGGAAGAACAAAGAGTGTTTAAACTAAATGTTTTTGATGTTAAAGGAATTGAGTCGGTGTCACAAACTCCTATTTTCTAACTTAGATATTTCAAACTGAAATCTGTTAAAAACAAATAATCTAAGTTTGAAATATCAAAGGTCTACACCATCAGGTTGCAAAGATAAAGGGACTAGAAAATTTGAGGTTGTTGCATTGACTAAATTTCTTTATACCAGGTTTTTATTTAGGTGACTGAGTTAGCAATGATAACTCCTCATGTTTCTACTTTTGATACTGCTCAGCGACGAGTTGTGAGTCTACTTCAGAATGATGCCTACAGGTATGTACAGTGTACATTGTTACAGTGTACATTGTTCATGTACAGGGTTTTTCACTAAGGATAAAACTTAAGAGATGACTGCAGAACTTGTTCAGGCTTTTTCATTGTATTTCCTTCAGCGGTTTCCTTTTCTTTTACTTCCAAATCATTGAGGTCACCTTTAAAAGATTTTATTTAAGACAAAAACCTAATTTTACATTTCGGTCGTCAGGCCCCAGACAACATTTTTTTAATCATAAAAGTAGCTAATAGCGAATAGCGAGAAGCAGTTAAACTACGTAGAACATTCATTCAAATCAATTTTTTAGGAGATTTCTAAGATGGAGTGTTTATCTGCGTCTAGCGTATCCTGAGCAGTACACGGGAAATGAACAGGAAGCCGAGGGATAAATGTACCCTGTGCAGTACACTATAGGAAACAGGGAGCTGAGGGATAAATGTACCCTGTGCAGTACACTATAGGAAACAGCGAGCTGAGGGATAAATGTACCCTGTGAAGTACACTAGGAAACTGGAATTTGAGGGATAAATGTACTCTAAGCAGTACACTATAGGAAACAGATGGGAACGGAAAGTTAAAGGATAATGTACCCTGAGCAGTACACTAGAAGGTAACGGAAAGTTAAAGGATAATGTACCCTGAGCAGTACACTAGAAGGGAACGATAAGTTAAAGGATAATGTACCCTGAGCAGTACACTAGAAGGGAACGGAAAGTTAAAGGATAATGTACCCTGAGCAGTACACTAGAAGGGAACGGAAAGTTAAAGGAAAATGTACCCTGAGCAGTACACTAGAAGGGACCGAGAAGTTAAAGGATAATGTACCCTGAGCAGTACACTAGAAGGGAACGAGAAGTTAAAGGATAATGTACCCTGAGCAGTACACTAGAAGGGAACGGAAAGTTAAAGGATAATGTACCCTGAGCAGTANGGGCAGGAATTAATTTTTAAAAATTAAAATGATTTTCACTGTGTCTATTTATCTAAAAAGTGCCATAAATAATGTATTATGCTACCCTAAAAACCTTTGTACAAGCATCGATGATTGAAATATCCTAAAATTTTAGCTGAAGGTTGACATTTTGTGCTTAGTGTAATTTTTTAATCTGTGAAATACTCGTTTCTGAATTCAGTAATAACTTATTTAAAGGGTCACTCAAAATAACGTTAACAATTACTTTAAGAATTCTCGGTGGGTTTTATTTGGGTAAAAAACAGTTTCTGTAGAAAATCCAAGTTTTTAATCTACTATAAATCACAAATTTTGATATTTGGAAACATTAAGGATAATTTTTGAAACCTTTTTTTGCGTTTCGTAGATATTGATGTTTATTTGAGTTCATCTGTAAACTAAATATTTTACAGATGACTTTCCAAATGTTTAATAGTTGAAAGGATTATAACAAGTTTAGCTTTTAGTTTTAGAAGTGATCTAACTTGCCAAAATTATTGAACCAATACGTACCCTTCTTTCAGACAGAAAATAAGCTTGATTTCACAGCAACTTCATTTATTTCTCATTGAATTTAGTTTTAGAGTAATATTGCTACAGATAAACTAAATATCAGAAAAGATGTCGTATGAGAAAAAACTAAATATCCTCATATTTACAGGGATCCTTTCATCTTTAGGATGACTGGTAACCATCAGGTCGTCGTTCACTAAATTATACGGTTAAACAGTTTTCAGCCAACAATCATACTTAAGTTCTGATCCATAAAGAATGCTCCAGAATCTTCTGTGGTATTCTATATATTATTAAAAGATGAACTTGCGTCCGGGAAAAGAAAAAAGAAAGGATGAGTAATCTTCTACCAAGAGCAAGGAGTAAATTAGCTTCCTTATTTTTGAGACAAATTATCATCCGTAATCAAGATAAATGAATAAATTTTCGTCCTTTACTAAGATAAAAGGATATAAACTCGTCCTTTAGAGTGACCTAAACTCGTCCTATGAAAAGAAAAAATAAAAAAAACAGCAGAACAGAATCTCGTTCTTCCGTAATCGAGTTTTACTACAACTTAATTCTACATAAATATGAAATAGATCATGACTAAGCATTTTTGAGTTCTCAGTCCAACTTTTTAAGTTATAGATTAATTTACCCTTTGAACGAAACGTCAAGGTTTCTAGTCTTAAATGTTTCCCCTTCTTGTACAAATAATTCACAAACAAGTAGCATAATATACTTCTCTTTGTACTATCATAACATGATTTTTACTTCTTTCAAGTATATGATTTTCTTTTGTAGCAGATGTAAAGACTGCAACTGTTTTAGTCCATTGTGTTGTATTCTTATTTGTTTTGTCTTGTCATATCCTAGTTGTAATGTACTTGTATATTTGTGAATTTAAACTTTTCTTTGTGTTGTGAAGTTAATTTATGAGAATAAAGTTTCAAGTTACATATTCTAATCCTCCTCCCACTTCACATTAGGGGCTTCGCCTTAAACATACAAAATACAGATTCTAGTTTTTTAAGTTTTGTGATTCATATATTGCTGCACACCGTACACTGTATAGGGTTAGGGAAGTTATACACATGCCTTATGTACAGTGCAGTGTACACTGTACAGGTACATATTAAGTAACTACTAGCTGAATGGTTATGTAATGTATTGATAAAACACGTGTCACCTGTACTTGTAAACTTTTTATTATTGTTACTTTATTATGAGGTTCTTATCAGCTCTTGTGTTATTAATCTAGATTCTTTTAAATTTGTGCCCTATACTTACTCATGTGTTTTTGTTGTTTCATGATCATATAAAATATCAGTTTGTTTAATAGGTTTCAGACAAATAAACTAAAATGGAAGAAAACGAGGTATATTTAGCGGCTCAGGAAATCTTAGAGGGTAACCTTGACTTCCTTTTTCCCAACCTTGATGGAGAGTACGTACTAACAGATGAGGACGAGGTTTTGAGGAAGGACATGATGATAGACGAGGACATATTTATGGAGGACAATGAGGACAAGACCTTACAGAAGGACGAGCGCAATTATCTAAGAAGCCAAGAGAAGAAAATTGAAGATAGTAAGAAGTTTTTAAAGGATCATCAGAGCCAAGAGAAGAACATTGAAGAAAATGAAAATTTTCTCAAGAATCTTAAGAGCCAAGAGAAGATTGAAGTAGATGATATGTTTCTAATGGATCTTAAGAGCCAAGAGAAGAAGATTGAATTAGATGATATGTTTCTAATGGATCTTAAGAGCCAAGAGAGAAAGATTGAAGAAGTCAAGAATTTTCCCCAGAATCATAAGAGCCAAGAGAAGAAGATTGAAATAGATGATACTACTCAGAAGAATCTTAAGAGGCAAAAAAAGGCAATTAAAGAAAATGAGGTCATGAAGATCAAGTCCCTGGATGAAGATATCAAGAAGAGGGTTGAGAGTAACGAGGATGAAGATGTCAAGAAGAGGGTTGAGGGTAACGAGGATGAAGATATCAAGAAGAGGGTTGAGGGTAACGAGGATGAAGATATCAAGAAGAGGGTTGAGGGTGACGAGGATGAAGATATCAAGAAGAGGGTTGAGGATAACGAGGTGAAAGAACAAGAGTCTGGAGAGCAACTGAAGTTAAACCTGAAAGTGTCCGACGTCGATCTAGGCACTTCTGACATGATTTTTCATCAGAATGACATGCAACAATATGTACAAGGAGAAAAGTTGCCTGAGCTACCTAAAGAAGTTGCGGAAATTTTAGAATCTTCTGAACTCGTTGAAGATGAAACTGAGAAAGTTTCAGAAACAATCAAAGTTTTCGAATATGCAAAAGAACACGAGTCTGGAGAAAACTTACAACCTGCTAAAAATAAAGATTGTTTGGATGAATTAGACGAAGGAATTTATACTGTAGTTTGCATTTTTTTTCAAATTTGGACATATCATTTTTTAATCTTGACTTTTGGAGCTTTGAAAAATGGGATTGGAACTCAAATGATGCTCAAGTTTTTCTTATTCTATGAGGTGCATAGATCAAATGGCCTTGAATTAAATATTAAAAGAGAAAATTTCACAGCCGAGTTTTCTGTAAATTTTTTATTTCCCCTCACAAAATTATTCTTTTCTAAATTTTTTTTACGAATACATTTAACTGTAGTTAATGCAGAATGATCGTCTTCTTCGGTCAGACTTAAAATTAGAAACTTGGCAGGGGATTTTCCAGTTTATAAGACTGAACGAAGACGCCAACTTGTACGCACTGCGTTTTTAAAGGTTTTATCATACAGGGTTACCCACAAAGAACGAGACTGAAAGGACTACCTGAAACTTAAAATATGACGATCCCAATGTTAAGTTAAGTCTTTCTGGCTTATTTACTGAATGGGGAAAGAGAGAAACAAGTCTTATCTATTGTGGGTTAACCCTGTAATATCGCATTATAAGCGTAATTCTGAGGGAATCAGTCTGAATTACGGAACTATGGGAATGAGCGATGAAAAATAACTTAGAAATGGAGTCGGTAAAAATATTTTATTTACTCAGTATTCATATCTGAGTAGAAGATTTGAGAGTCAGGATTTTTGAGGATAGTTCCATGAAGAAGAGAGAAGCGCCAACCAATAATATTCACTTCAACTCTCATGAAGAGGAGGAAGCTAAGGAGGATCTTATTCCTGGGATAGAAGGATTTATAGTGGATAATGTAGATGAAACTGAATGTTCAGATTCTGAATCCAACTATTCTCCGATCTCACCCTTCCTGTCCCTTCCACCATCCCAGGATTTCAAGAGCATGTTTGTGCAGGACGAACCTGACTTCTCTCCGGGGAACGAATCTGAGTTTGAGGAGACTCCAACCTTGTGTCTTACACCGGAGCCAAGTCCTAACTTTAACTTCGTGAAAACTCAAGGATTGATGATGAGAGCCTTGACTCCTGATTCTTCCTCGGACTGCTCTCCGTCCTACTCAACCAGAAAAAGGGATAAAATCATGAATTTTTTTTAGTATTTCAGTTCAAATCATATTTGTGAAACCAAGTTGGATTAGAAATCTGAAAGAGAAATTTCCGAATGACACATCAAACTAATTTTCATTTAATTTCAGATCAAAATTCTTACATTTTTCCTACTTAAAATTAATTGAAAAAGATGTCAAAATCCTAACATGCAGTCAAAAAAATTCTTTTCTTACTCTTGGGTTTAAAAATAAAAACTATGAAAGATACAAGGTTGCAAAGTTGCAATAGTAATTCCGCAAAAAATGAACTTTTCCTTGCTTCTTTCTCACATCTTAGCAGAGCTCTTGCCTCTTTCATAGATTAACAAACAGATTTTTTTGCCACAAACTTTTTTCAAATTTTTATTTCTTTGCAACCGGATATCGTAGACCTTTGATATTTCAATTTATGTATTCTGCTAGATCAAATGGTCTTAAGTTTGAAATATTAAAGGTCTACGACACCAGGTTGCAAAGATATAGAGATTGAAAAATCAGATTTTGTGTCGAGAACTCAGTTCCTTTGTCGAGGTAGTTGAGGTTAATGGAACCTGAACTGTAAAATCAATACAAGGCAAATATTTACTCAGAATAAACTTCACAAACAGATGTAGAGAATAATATTGTGGAAAAATATTCCAAGGTTGAAATATTTATGTAGAATGTTGAATATATATGGTAGGATAGTATTGCCGTTAATGGGACATTTTATAGACAGAAATTTTCATGGACAAAAACTATTCATTTAAAAAAACAGTTTTTCCGTTTTATGAAAGAAACTGAGTTTTTCCCTCTAACTCAAATTTTCTAATCACTTTTTTTAAGGTTTTATAAAAGATTATTACAAACTTGTACAATATTTTTTTTATTGTATTACAATATTCCAATTTTTCCCACTTTGGGATTCTTGGGTAATATAAGAAATGATTTTATGAAACCTATAGAAAAAGATCTGCTGCTACTAAACAACCCTACTCGGAGCAAAGTGAACCTAAACAAACTAAACTGAGTTCTGAACAGATCCCTGAAACTTGGATTGAGAATAAGAAACCCATCTTTCAGCACAGAGAGAAAGCGACGTTTAACGAGGTTTGATTAGAATCTAAATTCACTTTACAGATTTATCAAACAATTATTAGATTAGATTAGATTAGATTAGATTAGATTAGATTAGATATGAGGATTCTATTTTAGGTTTTTTTAAGGGTGAACTTAATTATTATTTTGAATAGGATGCTGAGAATGAATTAAGAATTGTTCCAGACAGAAATACCAGCACTGGAATCAATGTAGGAGTAAAAAAGAAGCTCAACCCCATAATTCGAAACATGTCTACTATGTCCCCGGAGTTTGGAGTAGTCCCAACCATCTCGGAGCTTGGTTTAGGATTCGAAAAGGGAGAACTGCAGGAGATGAATGATCGTCACATGTATCCGGAAGAAAGTTTTTACTCAGGCATAAAAAGTTTAAAATTTGCTAATGATGATCATTACAACTATATTTAGAGGTTTCATATCAATTTTTTTTCTATTCTCACAAGAAACCTTTTCGAGACTAATATAGGTTTACCTAGTCAATAAATTATATTAACAATCCATTTAAAACCTTTTATGAAGATGAAGAAAAATCTGGCTTAGTTCTGAAGCAAAGAGATACGGAATGCCAGGATTTATCCAGAGATGACAACGATGAGGATGAGGATGGGTTCGGAGATCTAGATGAGGATGAAGAGAAGTTCAAGAACCAGAACATGATCCCTCTAACCTTTGACTGCAGTCGGGATCTAATGAGAAAACTGGTTCAAGATATTACAGCTGATGGGATAAAAGAAGGTTAATCCTCTAAATTATAACAGGGTCGGCCTCTAAATAAATAAAGATGTTTATTAAAATTATTATTTTGGTCAGGAAAGTTGCAAACCATTTTCAAATGAATTATAACCAACAAGGTGTCTGTCCCAGGTAAGGAATTGAGTCTTTGCCACAGACTCAAATGTTCTAATCCCTATATCTTTGCAACCTGATGATCCTTTGATAATTCAAACTCAACTTTTTTGATCTATCAGAATTCATTGTTCGAAATATCTAATATCTATGTCAAAGATATAGGGAGTAGAAACTCAGGGTTAGTTGCAAAAACTCAAATCCTTTCCTGATTGTAAAAAAAATAATTGTTGTGATATTAAAGTAGATATTTTTAAAACTTGATTTGTTTTAATCTATGTGAAAAATGTTTAAACATATTTTACCACTTACAGACTATCAGTTTCTTGAGCCCATTTTGACATTTTCCAATATTTTTTTTTCCATTTTTCCATTTTTTGGAGTTGCTTTTTAGTTACGCGAGGTCAACCTTAAAGATCGTTTCATGACAATGTGCTGTTACCATTTTTCTTCATAGATTCATAATTTTTAGGACAAAGTAAGTATAAGGACAAGTTTTATCCAACAGGGCGGAGTAAGAACAGTTACAATCAACCAGCCAAGGTTGAGGACGAGTGTTATCAATTGCAGAGAAGCCACAATCATCTAGAGCGGAAAAAGGAAAAGTTTAATCAGACAGGACGGATTGAGGACAGTTTGTATCAACCTGACCGGAGTGAGAACAATTCTTGTCAACCAGGACGGAGTAAGCATGATCTACAGGACAGGATTTCAATGAAGACAGATAGCAACGGATTAAGTAAAATTCTCCTGGAAGCTGAAATCCTTGAATCAGAGTTTGAGATAAATGCTCAACGCAGCCACCCTCCAAGACTAGATAAAAGTAGTAATGTTTTTAATGATGTAAGCCATGCCAATGAAGATACTGGAAACCATAATCTTGGATATGCTGGAAACCATAATCTTGGATATGCTGGAAACCATAATCTTGGATATGCTGGAAACCATAATATTAAAGACACTGGAAACCATGGTGTTGAAGGTACAGGAAACAATGCTGGTAACCATGATATTCAAGTTGCTGGAAATCAGATTGTGCAAGAAGCTCCAGTATCCTCTGCCAGTTTGGAAACCTCTGGCGTCGACTCAAAATCTGAAGAACTCTTGGTTTTAAGTTCTGGTAGCTCCGGAGTCCAAATCTCTGGAGAAACTTGTCTGGGTTCAACCAAAACAGCAAAAACTAAACTAGACGAATTAGAACAGTTTATGAAAGAAACCTTGGCCTCGGAATCTACTAAAATCTTTGAAAACACACCTCATATTGAGGGAAAGAATTGTTTAGAAATCCCAAAAACTCTAAACAGAGACAAAGATGACATGGGACGAATTTATCCTATAAGAAGCCAAATTGAGCAGAACCCATCAGTGCAAACCCCAGAGCTTTATCCGTCCCAGGAATATGTGAAAAATCAAGAGAAGATTGTAGAGAGGAATTTGATAGTAAACCCTATGCAACTCCTCAACCGACCGCCTAGGTTAGTTAAATATTTCTGTTATTTCAATCTTCGGGTTTCTGAAACTTTGATAACAAAAATTAAGGTTATTTCTTGATTCTTTCGTGAGTAATGAGTATCTTAGTATCTCAATAATCTTGGGAGGTTGCTCTTTTTCAGAAGGAGGGAATGGGGTTCTAGAACGACTTCTAGAGACCGGGGTACAGCTTTGTTATATTTTTATGCATGTTCTATTTCTAGGGTTGGATTGTCAAGGAATCAGGGAGGATTGAACTCTCTCCATCTAGAGAGAAGATAATCTGGTATTCCCTTTATCTAGAGAGAGAAGCTAATCCTGAACTCTTTTTATCTTGATAGAGAAGATAATCTTGAACTCTTTTTATCTTGATAGAGAAGATAATCTTGAACTCTTTTTATCTTGATAGAGAAGATAATCTTGAACTCTTTTTATCTTGATAGAGAAGATAATCTTGAACTCTTTTTATCTTGATAGAGAAGATAATCTTGAACTCTTTTTATCTTGATAGAGAAGATAATCTTGAAAGCTCTTCATCTAGAGAGAAGATAAAACTCTCTTTATCTAGAGAGAAGATAATCTTAAACTCTCTTAATTTAGAGAGAAGATAATCTTGAATTCTCTTTATCTAGAGAGAAGATGGTCTTTTTCTTTTATTAAATAAATATGAAATATGATGTAGTCGAGACCTTTTTGTTAATATCTAAATCTTAGTGTTAAAACATGAATAATCTTTGAATTGTGAATTGATTTTAAAAAAAAGATAACTAATGTGTTTGTTAATTTCTCATTTTGTAAAATTAAAAATTACTTTTATCATATAATTCCCCGATGTTTTTTATTTGTTAATTGTTAAAAGAAATTGTAACCAATGTTTTGTTGAAGAGTTTATTTATTTTCAGATTAATAGATTTTCTTGTTTTCTCAAGAATATTCGAGGAATTGGAGGCTTGTTTTATAGATCAGGTTTTACAGACATGGAGGAATGTGGTTTTAGGTCTTCTGATAAAAATCTTAAACTTGATTCCAGAGGAGAAAATCTAATGGGGCCCCGCAGTAGAGATTGTGTAAAACTTTCAATATTAATTCCTTATTAAATCCATTCATGACAATTCAACAAAAATGTTAAATATTTCATTTTACAAATTAAATTCCATAAAACAATGCTAGAATTTTCCATATTTAAAAGGGATATTTTATGGTGGTAGTAAACACTTAACTTACAAATATAATGGTTTTTGGGATCCCCCTGTATTTCTATTAAAGGGTGCCGTATGAACTCTAAACATTTGTGACTTGTGTACTCACACACACTCACACCTCCCGCATTTATTATTGTTACCACGTCCACAGAAGCTGCAGGAGACAACCCCCCGGCCCTCCAGTCCAGTTGTATTTTAGCTTCACTCCACTTAGCACACATACAGGACATACAGACACTGGCAGTATCATGGCGTTTAGACAGAACGATCAACATTTCTCCACCAAGGCCCTGCACGTGGGCCAGGAGCCGGAGCAGTGGACCAGCATGGCCGTGGTCCCGCCCATCTCCTTGTCCACCACCTTTAAACAGGACGGACCTGCTGACTACAAGAAGTAAGTATTCGGCAATTATTTTTTGTTTTATTGATTTTTCGATTGGAATACTGCATTATTTGATTAATAGTTCAATTTTTAATTATCTATCATAAATCAAACCCTGTTAATCGGGGCGTTCTTTTGTTTTTCCTAAATTGTCTAAGCTATGTTGGAGGAAATGGGGGGGGGGTTGTTAGAAGAGTCGATTATATCGCATTATAATACAATTCCACAAAACAATTTCTTTTCTTTTGTTTGATATTTTTGGCCGTATGAATCGGAGTCCAAACTTTGTAAAGATTAATTAATTCAAAAATTTGCCTCAATGAACAGATTCGCTTTACCGGATTAAACTCGTTAATGAGCACCAGCTATCCTGAGGGAAACTTCGACAGGAACCAGCTACTAGATGGTTCGATTAGTCTTTCGCCCCTATACCCAGCTCCGACGATCGATTTGCACGTCAGAATCGCTACGGTCCTCAATCAGGATTTCTCCTGCCACTGTAAAGATACAGCTTTTTCTATTTGTTTCATTTTATGGGTATGGTACATAAATTTCAGAAAATATTACAAAAAATTAAGAAAATTAAAATTAAAAACAAGTATTCTACATAGCTCCAAGAAAAGAAATATTAGTTTAAACCTTGTTGTTGTGTAGGTACGAGTACGGGCGAAGTGGAAATCCAACTCGTGATGTTCTAGAGAAATGTCTTGCATCCTTAGACGGAGCCAAGCACGGTATCACCTTCTCCAGCGGGCTGGCGGCTACCACAACCATCACCCACCTCCTCAATGCCGGGGACCATATCGTCTCTATGGACGATTTATACGGAGGAACCAACCGGTATTTCCGCAAGGTTGCCTCCAGGATGAATATTGAAACCTCGTTTGTTGATGCTACTGATCCTGCCAAGGTTGCGGCTGCCCTCCGTCCCAACACTAAAATGGTTTGGATTGAGACTCCGACCAACCCAACGCTGAAGGTTGTTGATGTCCGAGCTGTGGCTGATGTGCTCAAGGATCGCAAGGATATCTTCCTTGTTGTTGACAATACATTCGAGTCCGCCTACTTCCAGCGCCCCCTGGAGCTAGGAGCTGATATATCCTACTACAGTCTTACTAAATACATGAACGGACACTCCGACGTGATCATGGGAGCCTTGACAACAAACTCTGATGATCTGCACGAGAGGTTGAGGTATCTCCAGAATGCAATTGGACCTGTACCAAGCCCGTTTGATTGTTATCTAGTCAACAGGTTAGTTCTAGATCTTATTCAATGGAAAAATGTAAAATTTAACAGGTTTTTTATCTTTACTAGATCAGTCAACCGCTCTACTACTACAAAATTCCTTAAATACGGTAAGAACCAGAACAATGTGGAATAGGTAGACGACTTTTAGCAAAACTGAAGTGTTTTTACGCTTCACACTTGCTGTGTGTTATAACTTTAATCTAAAAGTCTTCCTCTTCCACAGTTTTCTGGTTCTGACTGTACATTAACAGTTGGATCAAATGTAACTGTTTAAATCACACGAAACCCAACTGAAGAAAGCGGTTCATTTTATACTTGGATTAAGGCTTTTTCTTTAGGTAGATAGTTTCTAAGACTTAAATATCTATGTTTTTAAGAAAAGAAGGATTCAAAACATGTTAGATGATTAACCAATCATAAATAAACTTTGTAGCCGACCAACCTTCTTATGAACATGTAAAAAAGTCGCTTAGTAAGTATTTGTAATAAATGTTATGATTTATATTTAAACCACGCTTAAAAGTGAAAGAATTAAAAGTGAAAGAATATGTTAAATGTGGTAGACTCGCACCAGATAGCAATAGGTTCCGTTTACATTTTCCGGGTGAAGTAATGTTGTATTCTTTACAAATCCATAAAATAGATGCGGAATAAAAATTATGGTTGTAGTATTTAGTTCTGAACTTTCAAGTCTAAAATCATTATCATAATAATTAACTCTAGAGATAGAAACTTTTGTGAGGTTATTGTTGATCTAGAACATTTGATATCGATATCCAATGTGGACACTCTTTTCCAAGTTATTCCTGTAGGATATGACCATCACGTGGTAGTAAAATAGTATTAGATTAATCCGTAGTATAAGATTGAGATCAGTGCTTATTTCCCGAGATTTACAGCACAAGTTCTGACTATACTGATCAATTTGTGTTCTATTCTACATATACATTTTATTGTAATTTCTTCATCCTTCAATTCTACATTTCGAAGTTTTCATTTTTATCCGGTGTTGCAAGACGTGTTTTTCTTTTTTGATCCTCGATATTTTATTCTGATTTTGGTTTTCTGTAGATCCTTGAAAACTCTCCGTCTTCGGATGGAGCAGCATCAAAAGAATTCTCTGGAGGTTGGACGCTGGTTGGAGAAACATCCTGCTGTAGAATCCGTTCTTCATCCTGGTCTACCCAGCCACCCCCAGCATCATATAGTGCTCAAGCAGTGCTACGGACACTCAGGGATGATCTCCTTCTACTTAAAAGGGAAACTAGCGGAGAGCAGGAAACTTCTGTCCTCTCTAAAGGTTAAGACTTTTTTTATCAAATATCATGTATTCTCAATCTCTTTTCTCTCTTTTTTCTTGTCTTAAATTTTTTCTTCTTTCTTCGTCTTTTTAGATAAAATCTTGCGTTCTTCTGGTCAATTGTTAAAATTGATAAAAGAAATGATAAAAAATGAAAAAAACATGAATTCATATCTCACGCGTTTTAAAAATTATTCTTAAGTCTATATAAATTCTAATGTATTTTTATTAAATCTTTTCCATAATTTTCAACCCAACCTTTTTTAATCACGAAAAACATTCATTCAAGAAAAGATTTAAGCAAAATTTGCATTTTGCATGTTTAAATTGAACTCAAACATTTTAAATTTTAGACACTTTGAAGAGATCTTAATGTTATATTGATCATAAACATATTTTCAGCTAATTTTCTTAATTATATAGCAAATTTGTTATCACTTGTTATCATGATTATTGCATCTTTTATCATTTATTTTCTTAAATCATTGATTCTGAATTTGTTTTTGTTATGTTTCATTTTTTTCTAGTTGGTGACTCTGGCTGAGTCTCTGGGTGGGTATGAGAGCTTGGCTGAGCTTCCGTACTTGATGACTCACGCATCCATCGAGGAGAAGGAGAGAGTTGCTCTAGGCGTCACGGAGAACTTAATCCGTGTCAGTGTTGGTCTAGAGGACGTCAATGATATCATTGAGGATCTTGATCAAGCTCTTCGCGCTGCTGTCAAGTGCTAAACCATCTCTGATCAAGTTGGGTTCGCACAATGGATGGGTTCCAACATTTGTCGGATGAATGTTGGTGCCTTTTCTATGTAAAGATGTATTTTTATATCAGTCCTGCTAGCTCTGACTAAAATACTACCATATGTTTAATTTCTGTTTAAAGAAAAATAAAATGCAATTTGATATTCTTTTCTTTTGTCAGGTGAAATAATTCGTTATCGCTCAGAAAGAATGCAGGCATGTTATATCTTGACTAAAATAAAACTGTTGATGGAAAGCTCTTATTAGAGAATTCATAATTTATTCAGATTCCTTGAATTCATATATTGATAAACAAATATCTGGAACATGAAGTCTACTTTTAGACTTTAAATAGTCTTACAAACGTGAAGAACTTGAGGCACAGCAATTGTGCAATATAAATAGACTTGAGGCACAGCAATTGTGCAATATAAATAGACTTTAGGCACAGCAATTGTGCAATATAAACAGACTTGAGGCACAGCAGTTGTGCAATATAAATAGACTTGAGGCACAGCAATTGTGCAGTATAAACAGACTGGAGGCACAGCAATTGTGCAATATAAATAGACTTGAGGCACATCAATTGTGCAGTATAAACAGACTTGAGGCACAGCAGTTGTGCAATATAAATAGACTTGAGGCACAGCAATTGTGCAGTATAAACAGACTTGAGGCACAGCAATTGTGCAATATAAATAGACTTGAGGCACAGCAATTGTGCAGTATAAACAGACTTCAGGCACTGCAATTGTGCAGTGTGAACAGACCCATTTTCCTTTATAAGTGATTTAATAACTTACTAGTAAAGTTATTTGCTTCGCAGCAGCATGAAATGCACGTCAGAATTGCTTTAATGTCGTTTTCCTATTCTACAATTTTTTGGTTATCACTGTAGTTGATGCAAACTACATAAAACGTATCGGGAACTCTAAATACAGGGTGTCCCACGAAACATGACAGAGCCCGTTCTCTCCATAATAATGTTTAAACAGTGGCCGTGTTGTTCACGTACTTTGGGGGACGATAGTTTGGCCGCTAGGTGTCTCACGCAAAATTCTTATCTGATAGATAGATAGTTCTTACGAGAGACATCTAGCGGCCAAACTATCGTCCCTCAAAGTACGTGAACAACACGACCACTGTTTAAACATTATTATGGAGAGAACGGGCTCAGTTGGTGAATAGTTTAGAATGTCTTTTTCCATAATTGGTTTTAAGTTGTTTGATACCAAAGATCAATAAACATATTATATGGGAGTCATGATTGCTATATTAAAATTGCTTTCAAAGTAAAAGATAATGAAACAAAAGATTTGTTTAACTAAAAGTAACGATTATTAAATGTCATGTTTCGTGGGACACCCTATAAATATACATTTAGAGATCTGAGGACAGAACTACTGTGTCCTAAATCAGACACAAACATTAAACTTCTCATTATAGATTTTCTGTGATAATTTTGCACTTGTCAAGGAAGATTCATTGAAAAACCCATGTCGTATCTTTTTTTCACATTTAGATTCACTTGATGAAACTCTTTTCAATTCTGAATGTCGTCTTTCGTAGTATTTTCAGTTTGAAATCAATCAACGAAACGGAACAGCTGAGTTGTGTACCGTTCAGGTTTCAAATACAACTTATTAAACAAATTAACATTTATGATGGTAAATAATCTTTGTAAACATATTATGAATAAAATATTTTACATTCTGTTGTCTTGTTTTCCTTGGTTTTAAAGGATTTTTGATAGTCTGATAAAAATGATATGAAGAAAATGATAAAATAACTTTTAATGGACTTGAAATTGAATTTATATGTTTAGTAAAAAAAAGCATTGGAATTTCCCATATCTGGATTTTAAACCGCTCATGGGATTGATTGTTCATGGCGTTTCATGTAAAGACAAACATAAATTCGTGTCTTCCTTAAATGGAGAATTCGATTATGTTGATATTTCAGAAGTAAAATTAAAATGGAGATATCAGACTGTATCTGGGACGAGGGGTTTCTCTGTTGTGATGATCTGGACGTACTCGAACCTAGCCTTGTATCGTCCTCAATCCCTAGCCCTGGACTCGTCCCCTTCCAGTGGTCCGAGGCCCCTCTGGCGGACGAAGCGGACAACTCCGACATGACTCCGCAATGCATGCCCGTCATAGATCCCATCTTCGTCAGAGAAAATTTCATAGAAGATTGTCTAATAGGTATGTTAAAGTGTGCATTCCCTAATTTTTTTAAAACTATTTTATTTTTAGATGGAGTATCTGAAGTTAACGAGGTTGGGAATGATATTCTCTCCGGGTACTGTCCTGACCAGGGCAGCAGTGAACAGTTTGCTTGTCTCCATGTCCTAGTCTGCGGGTTTTGTCGATCCGTCTTTCACGTTCTAGAGGAGTTCAAAAGGTTTTCAAAGAGATATTATTCAAATTCAAGAAATATAGTAAAATTTTGCTTGTTTAGTCATCTGGTAACATGCGAGATCAAATCTCCCGGTTCAGAGTTCATTAGCTACGACTCCGCCACAGCAGTTGCTCTAGGTTCATTTTTCTATCACAGTTTTCTGAATCATGGCAGTCTCATTTTTCACAAATATGAGAAATAATTGTTATTTTTATTTATGGTCAATTAACTATCATCTATTTTTGAATCCTTTCACCCGAGTTTAGCAATGCGCAAGACCGATTTATCATTAAAACATATTCATTTTTTTCCTTCCGTTTTATGGCCACTGAAAAAAAAAATCTTAACCATTATATAGGTCCTTAATGTGTGTACAATTAACTCCCCCTCCATCTCCAAATAAGCTCCTCTTCACTAACAAAAATAATAATGTATTTCGACATTTTTTAAAGATTAAAATTCGGTGGAGTACTATAAGGTCTAATAGCGTCAAGACTAGGAATTTGATAATTATAGCTAAATTATTATGTTAAGAAATGATTATCTCAGTCATTGCAACCTGTTTTTTATTATTATTTTGAAATCATGCTTTTTTGAGACAAAGTGGTTAAAAATTATCTGAAAATACCATTTTAGTGTTGTGGACTAATACTGTACTGAGACGGGTTCAGGAGAGTTTAGCTGAGCTGGCGGATACGGTCAACCTAACCCAGAGAATTCAAGCCAGATGGTGGAGACTCAGCAAACGATCAAGACAGGTAGAACGGATACCCTTTCAGAATAAAATAATGATAATATTTATCAGTGCTTAGGATCCATTTAATTTTGATGCGGATCCGGATCCTTTTTGATAATTTGAGAGCTGACTAATAATATTTTTATGCAAAATAAATGTATGTTCACTGTTTAGTTGTGATTTCAATAATGCAATACAAATATTTATCAGAGCAAAATTAATCAACTGGGTTCATATTAGATATTTTTTAAGCGTTGAACCATCATACGTTATCATTTTGTATTTTGTGTTTGAAAATAAATACTGTTATTTCTTCTTCTTATCAACTTTATCCAATATCAAAATGAATCAACAATACTATATCTTATTCGCAGAAATTGAGAGACAAATTCTCTCATTTTATCTTCATACCTATTGCTGTAATGAGCTGCTTTTCGCAGAGCTCTCCAATGATTAAGGTTTAATCAAAAACTTTATCGAATAATTTTGCAAGCCTAATTAAATTAAAAATTGCGAACTTGAACAAAACTGCAATATGTAAGTAAGAGTTTGTTTGCAAACGTAGTTGCAATTGAATGACTTTTCATCTATTTAAATATAAGAACAATTAAACCAGGAATCAGAGAAAATTCCTTTATGAGATCAGTCAAATTTTATAGAAAAAAAACATTCAAAACCATCGAAAAAAAAATAATCAAAACATCAAAAAATGCTTGTAGATCTCAAGCCTATATATATTTATACGCTAGCCAGCTAGCCATATTTCACTGGTTGGTTAGCAGGATATCGAGATATCAAGGTTTAATATTATTATTAATTTTTTAGAGTTGGGAGAGAGCAGCTGAGGTTTTGCTAGAACTAGGAAAGGTTGGGAATCTTGTGTTTCCTGCTCCGGAGTTAAACCTTGAACTGAGAGGAGGGGACGGAGAAGTGAGCAAGGATATTCGCTGGCCTGGTCCGCATAATATCATGGATGCTGATGAAATAGAGATGCTTGGAAACATCAAGGTTGAGGACGAGGATTCATCCTTGCAATCAGGGTAGGTTTAAAAACTTAATATTTTTTCAATTTTAGTTTTCCATGATCTAAAATTACAATTTTTAGAGAATTGTTACCGGTAAATCAACCCTCTCCAAGTCCTGGAAGATTTCAGAAAAGCAGTGTGAGCGAAGACGTTGATTTCGAGCAAAATATTGAATCTGAACCTAGCAAGCAACAGACAGATGTTAGGAAAACTAAAAACCAAATTCGAGACAGGAATGGATAAAATTATTTTTTGGAAATTTAAACAAACAAAAAATATTTTTTAAATGCTTTTTTTAAATTTTTTTTAATGAAATTATGATTTTATTCCTTTATCAGACTGGGCCGATGGAACACAGTGAAAGAAGGACCGTGTAAGAACGACATTCATTCCTGCATTCCATGTGATTATAAAACTAATAATCAGTGGAAATTAAAAAGACACTTGACAAGCTCCAGACACACATCTCGAGTGTCGGAGACTAAATCAAATATTCCCAATGAGCATGCTGATAACCAGGAATATTCCAATGATAAAGAATATCTAGAGAACCAAGAGAACTCTTCCCAATCTCAGCAGAAATCAATCCTACTCTATGAGGCTAGTTTGGACTATAGAAAATTTAAGAATAAAGTGAACAAAGATTCCCGAAAACTCAGCTGTCAACGATCAAATATAAAACGGAAAAGTGCAATATCTGCAACTGAAAAGGTTCAATCTTGGACCAATGTCCTAGGACGGGGTAGATCTTAATAAATGTATATTTATATTACATTTTTTACTTTTGAGCGTGTTTATTTGTGTTCTATATCTCTAGTCAATTTCTAAACTTACAGATTTTAAAATGTCTCAGCTCCTCTCCTTAGTAGAGGACAATCCTTACTTCGGAGCAGGGTTCGGTCTCATGGGAGTAGGGTTGGGAGCTACTGCTATGAGAAAGGGAGCCCAGGTTGGGATGATATTGTTCCGAAGACACTACATGACGACGGTGGAGGTGACGTGTAAGGACAAGTCCTACAGCTGGTTGCTGGGCTGGATATCCCAGAAGGGAGCTAGAAAGACGCAGCACCTCTCCGTAGACACCAGTTTCGTAGAGTCAGACAGCGGCAAAATATCAACAAAATATGATTTCCAGCCGAGTGTTGGAACCCATTTCATGAACTATCAGGGAACCTGGATCAGGGTTGAGAGAACTAGGGAACAAAGAATGTTAGAACCCTGGGAGACGGTTCAGCTGACAACATTTGGCCGGCACAGGGCGCTCTTCGTTGATATCCTAGAAGAGTCAAGACAGTTAGGTTAGTTTTTAAACGCAATCAAAAACAGCAATTATCAAGCCGTATACTCAAACCTAAACTGCTTAAGCAAAGCTATTATACCTATATATTCATATATTTTTCTATTCAGTAATTGTCAGAATTTGAGGTATTACGAACACACTTAAAAATTGTTTCTTTGTTTCAGCAATGTCTGCCATGCAAGGAAAGACTGTGATGTATACTGTGATTGGGACGGACTGGAGACCGTTTGGGCATCCTAGACAACGTAGACCAGTCTCCAGTGTAGTTCTAGACACCGGAGTATCAGAAACCGTTCTAACAGATGTAAAAGATTTTATGACTAGTCAGGACTGGTATAAAGAGAGAGGTATCCCTTACCGTAGAGGATATTTACTCCATGGACCCCCCGGCTGTGGTAAAACGTCATTTATTACGGCTCTGGCCGGAGAACTAGAATATTCTATTTGTGTGCTAAATCTCTCCGATCGTTCTATGAGTGATGATCGTCTTGCTCACAGATTAGCCGATGCCCCTGAGAACTCTATTATACTTTTGGAAGATATAGACGCAGCATTTGTTAGCCGTGAGGATTCAAAACACCTTGAAGAAGCGTACAAAGGTCTGAACAGATTAACCTTCTCAGGACTCCTTAATGCTATTGATGGAGTAACTTCAACGGAAGGACGGATTTTGTTTATGACAACAAACTATATTGAAAGACTTGATCCTGCTTTAATCCGTCCTGGACGGGTGGATATTATACAATATATAGGATACTGCTCGCAGCAGCAACTTAAACAGATGTTCTCAAGATTCTATCCAATGGAAAATGATGCTCGAGCCGAGATATTTGCAAGTAAAGTGTGTGAGCTTGGTATTGAAATATCTGCAGCACAAGTTCAAGGTTACTTCATGTGGTTTAAAAAATCTCCTCAAGCAGCCATTGACAATGTATTCAGATTTATTACACCTCAAGAAAAATAAATTTACATACTTTTTACATAATAATAATTGCTTAATATCTATCTATGTTATAACTCCTTTCTTTCTATAAGACTGAATAGTTTGAACGGAGTAACCAAGAATGTCTGTTAGAACTGCGTCTGTATGCTCTCCTAGTACAGGAGGTGCAGTACGAATCCGGTTTTCAGCTAAACTATACTGTACAGCAGGACCAACCTAAAAATATAAACTTTCATAAATTCGCCAAAAATTACAAACGATGTCCGTAAACTAAAGCTTCATAAATCTAACCTGGTGAATCTCTCCAAGTGTTGAATGTTGAACCGTCTGACAGAGGTTGTTGTGTTGAACCTGAGGGTTGTTAAACACCTGCTCCAGATTGTTGACAGGACTGTACGGAAAACTGGAACCCTCAAACTGGATGTTCCAATGCTCATTTCCATATTCACCCAATATTTCCGACAGAATTGAAACTAACTTTTCTCTGTTCTGAACCCTGAGATAATAAAGAAAAATTTATCACGATTAATGGATGAATTAATGGATTTAATAATTAGTTGATTGATTGATTGACCTGTCTTCATTAGTTTTAAATGCAAGATGATCCGGTAAATCAGTTCTATCTATTCTTTCACTAAATTCTCTAAAATTAACAATTTTAATTTTATATACTTTTAATGCCTATATTCTCAGTAAAATAACTACTTAGTAAAAATAAAGCCATTAATGGTATTTCAAAATTTATGGACCTGAATTGCGAGTTATTTCCACATCCAATTGTAAAGTAACCGTCTGTAAAAATTAAAAGTGTATTAAAAAATCCATGGGTAAAGAATAGAAAAAGTGTACTCTTTAAACCTTAATCTGATGAATAATATTGATTGTTGAAAATAACGTTGTTTTCTAGCCTAAACTGACAATTCCTTAACTGTTTCTGCAGCAAAAATTCGCAAGTCAATTTTAAATAGAAACCAGATTTTAAAAAAGAGAGATGCCGGGATAAATTATTTAATCCTGATCAGACAAAGCTTTGATTGGTACCGTTGGGAACAGGCCATAAATAGAGGATGATTTGAAATTAGGGTAACAGTCTTTTCAAGAATATTTTTTTATAAATTAAGGTTTGAACCTGCTGTTTATAATAGATCAAGTTTTGAACCTGCTGTTTTAATGGATTAAGTTTTGAACCTCCTGTTTTTAATGGATTAAGCTTTGAAACTGCTGTTTTTAATGGATTAAGTTTTGAACCTCCTGTTTTTAATGGATTAAGTTTTGAACCTGCTGTCTTTAATGGATTAAGTTTTGAACCTCCTGTTTTAAATGTCAAGTTTTGAGCCTGCTGTTTTTAATAGATTAAGTTTTGAACCTGCTGTCTTTAATGGATTAAGTTTTGAACCTCCTGTTTTTAATGGATTAAGTTTTTTACCTACTGTTCTTATTGGATTAAGTTTTGAACTTCCTGTTTATAATAGATTAAGTTTTGAACCTCCTGTTTTAAATGGATTAAGTTTTGAACCTGCTGTTTTAAATAGATTAAGTTTTGAACCTCCTGTTTTTAATAGATTAATTAACCTGCAGTTTTAAATGTCTGATAAGGAACTATGCTGGCATGTGCAGTACCCCACCTACCAGGGATCTGACCTAGATCAGAAGATTAATTATTTAAAACTATTTCAGATTAACCATATTAAGTAACCTGTGTTTAGGTATGTACCCGCCAGATTAACCATGGCTGACACCTTAAAAAAAATCGTTAGATGCAAAAAAATTGAATTTAAATTTTTAGAAATTTTAATTGATTACAATTTTTTTAGGGAAGAAAAAAAATTTAACATTGGTCGAAGTACAATTCTAACTTTTTGTAAAATTTGTTGAACACAGGATAGCGCCATTAAAAAATCCTTAATGTTTTTTCACACTAATAACCTGGGTTGAGAGTAGATTACAATCAATCTTTTGTCCAAGTCCAGTCTTCTCTTTCTGATATAATGCAGCAAGTATAGCACCGTGAGCGTACAATCTAAAAAATAAAAATAAAATTTTTATCTCTTTTTTATATTTAAATTATTAAATCCTTTCTCGCCACCAACTCTAATTTTCTAATCCATATATCTTTAGAACCTGATGTTGTTAACCGTTATTTGAAACTTTTACTAATTGTCATCTGGCAGTATTACTATTCCCAGTTTGAAATATCAATGACATTAGGTTATTCAACTATTTTTGATTAACTAATAACTCGCCACTAACTCTGACTGCTATATATTTAGAACCTGCATGGAAACTTTTTTTTTAAATTTTGAAATATCAAAGAGCAAAGATAAAAGATATAAGGATAAAAAGCAAGTTAAAAACTGTTTTCTTCAAAATTTTACCCAAAAATACTTACGAAGTAGCCAAGTCTGTCATGGCAACCCCGACTTTCATAGGTCCTCCGTCCTTCTCCCCGGTCACGTGACTCAGTCCGCCCAAGCTCGCTGCTATCACGTCGTAACCACCCCTACATATTTCAGATAAAATGCTGGGGAGTAGGAAGAGGTCAGCAGATGGTGGCCTTGCCTCAACTCAGAAGAAAAGAAAATCTGGTAGAGGTAAGAAGAAAATATGAAATCACGAAAATTAGGAAGAGTTAAAGTAAGGAGAACACATGGAAATTAGGACAAGGTAAAGTAAGGAGAAACACAAAAATTAGGAAGGGGTAAAGTAAGGACAAAACATGGAAATTAGAACATTATAAAGTAAGGAGAAAAAATAAGACGAGGAAGTAAGGAGAAAACATGGAAATAAGGACAAGGTAAAGTATGGAGAAAACATTAAAATTGAGAAGAGGTTAAGCAAGTAGAAAACATGAAAATTAGGACAAGGTAATAAGGAGAAAACGTGAAAATTAGGACAAGGTAATAAGGAGAAAATGTGAAAATTAGGACAAGGTAATAAGGAGAAAACATGGAAATTAGAACAAGGTAAAATAAGGAGAAAACATGAAAATTAGAACAAGGTAAAGTAAGGAGATAACAAGGAAATTAGAACAAGGTAAAACAAAGAGAAAACATGGAAATTAGGGCAAGGTAAAGTAAGGAGAAAACATGGAAATTAGGACAAGGTAAAATAAGGAGAAAACACGAAAATTAGAACAAGGTAAACTAAGGAGAAACATGAAAAGACAAGATGGAGTAAGGAGAAAATATAAAGATTATCAAGAATTTATAATTTTTTTGTTCTCCAGGTAGTACAAGTATTCAGGACGGATCCCTCCTGATCAAATCACTCAACGATGCTCAGCTGTTCCTGCACTCTGGAGATAGTCCTCATATACTTGCAGTAGATCAAGCAACCTTCATTAAGGTAAATTTTGTCCGAGCAATCAACAATAACTGGGGATTTAATAAACGAGTTCCAATGCCGTAAACCTATTTTTATCATGATCATCTTTCTAAAACTCTTGACAGTCAATCTTTGGAAACCAAAATATCTCCATCTCCCGTGTTTGAATAAAATAAATGGCACCGCGGCGGGTTGATAAGTCTCCTAAATTCACGAAGACTTTCCTTTCAAGAAAAAAATTCTTTAAAACATTGTTTTAGACATTATCTAAGGACGTGTCCACTCATCTGGAGTATCCTAATAATATTGAGACTATGTTGGAGACCCTCTTCGAATACCTAGAAGATGTGAGTTTTCTCCGTAAATCTCTGAACCTCACAAAAACTTCTCCGGACTGTGATTCAGCCAGGAGTGAGTTTCAGGACAGTGTGCTCAGGTATATTTAAAAAGGAGAAAAGGGTTCATTGATTAGGGCACTTGTATAACACTTGTTTTTTTTGTATATAAGTCTAGAAATGAAAAAAGTTGAAAAGTTCAGGAATTAACATATATTAAATTTGGCTGTAACAATAAAATTTTCCACACTGACACATTTGAACATTTTATTAATTGTTTACAAACATTTTCTCTTCAAAATAACAAGATAAATCAGATATTTACTTGGGGGGGGNGTCAAATAATGTTTTATATTATTTTCCGTACGTTAATAAACCTTTCCTTTGGTCATATGTTAATGTTCAGTCCTTTTTACGTTTATCGGACACACACAGAAAACCAAAATATATGTATTATGTATATCTAGAATTCCTAGATTTTGAGTCACTCATATCTAGAACAAACTTAGAAGTTCAATAGAAGACCTAGATACATCTTTATAACCATCTCTTATCAAGATAAATGTAATGTATCCTACATCTTGTAAAGGTTGTTGTTGTGTGTCCCGGACCTTCAAACTAAACTAATGTCTCGGCTTCTGGAGATATTGGCAGAGATTGCTCTCGACGAGGGGATTGACTCCAACATAAGTTCATCTCAGGTCAGTTGATCATTAGGTTAATCAACTTCAGTGTCTTTTTGATGAGTTGCTGTTTTTAAATCACTTTTAAAAACTTAATTAAATCATTTAAAACTGATATTTTGTGAGCCTACAGGTTTGTAGACTGGCGAAAACATATCAATGGCTATGATTTATATTTATTTTAAATCTTGCTCAGGGTTTTTTTAAATAAGGTCAATTTCCTGAGAACAGGCTGTTGCTCTTCTGCTCAAATTATCCTCAATTATTATTGAGGGTCATCCAGTGTGGGTTTATTAATAGACCCTACGCACGTTCAATAAACCTCATAAATAACCGCATCCGCCAAAAATGAGGATCTAATCTTAAAGGGCCTGTAAACGTACTTTAAAGTGAACCTCCATTGATAGAGTGACATGTCAGATTCATAACGGTTCCCTTAAAAGCTTTGCCAGAATTAGACAACCGTGTTATTGTTTTTAAAAAATTGATTATTTTAATCTGTGGTTTTTCTACAGGTGACTTGCGCAGTTTTTCTTCTTCAGAAATTATTAGAATTAAACACTTTTTAAGCTCGATAAAAATCTTCCACGTTATTTACAAGAAGAAGATTACAAGGGTATCCTTGTAAATCGGTTATGCCCCTCTTTTATATGGAGAGTCACTTAAATTTAATAATGAAGGTGGAACTCCCTCTTCTGTACAAGAATTAACCAAAAACAAATATCCAAAATAATTCATATTTGTCGCGGTTTTGTTCAATGCACCATTAAACCTCTGATCTGGTACAAATGCTAAATCATGACCAAATCTCCCAATATTATGTTAAGTTTATTAATCTGGATAAAACTTATTTTAGTTTTGATATGTTCAGCAATAATTCATTAAAAAGACACTGTATCGAATTTTTTATTTAAAGTTTTTACATCAAAGACGTGAAACTATTTTAGGCAGAGGAATCTCCGGTCCCTCGACTCATCCTCTCCGCAGTTCGGTTCCTTCCGTTCATCGTAGACGGAGCAGGACTAGCGGAGAAGATTGTTGAGATAATTCAAGCTTGTCCTACGGAGATACAGAAGGAGATCATCAGCTCTCTACCGGAGATAGTTGAGGATTCACAACACGAGAACATCGCTGGACCATTGAAGGATATCCTTGACGATACCCGTCACCTCACTTGTACTATCCTTGATTCTCTCTCCAGTATGAGTCTGAGTAGGGATATAATGAAGGAACTATTGAACACGGTTTTGAAACGTCTTTACAGGGTTGGAATTGAAGATCTACCCTCAGTAGTAGATTTCATCTTGTGCTCAAATCAAAGTGACGCAGATTTGATGACCATTGTTCAGGTAAATTAAGATGGCTTTATTAATAACTTTAATTTAACTCTTTCAAATAACTTTTTATTTGGTCAGGATTTGAGAAACGGGTTGGATATCTCTCCCCCCACCTCTACTCAGAACGATTTAAGGACCCAGAGTAGGAAAAAGGAAGCCAAGGATATACAGTGTATCATCATGGAGAATATACAACTTCATGCACTCACTAAGAAACCCTTATGTGATGCCTGGTTGAAATGTATTGATGGATCAACAGATCCGGATAATCAAAAACCTCTAGATATCCTTGTCCTGGTTTGCCTTCATGATATCTTCAGCAAGAAACGGTCCGTAGAAAATATTCTCAAAAATAAAATTAGGAACGGTCTGCTCACAGAGGCTCTCTTTCGTCAGGTTGTCACTGATTACACCTCTGTCATCAAGAAATATTTCCCGTCTCTGATCTCTATTTGTGACACCTTACTTCGATCCCCGGAATCTGTAATATCAAACTATGCAATCAGTATGTATAATGAAACCTTTATTTGTTTCGTATCCGGAGACACTTACTATCAACAGGAGATTATTGGAGACCTAATCAGTAAGGTTGGGACGGGAGGAGGAGGATTGATCACTGATGGTGCACTAAGAACCCTGGAGAAGCTAGCGGAGAACCATAGCAAGGAACTTGTCGTCTTTACAACAATGATAACAGCAATGATGGACTTCACGGAGAACATGAATCTGGGACAGTTCCGGCAGTTAATGCATATTCTCTGCACCTTAGCATGGCAACCGGATACTTCGGAATCTGGATCTTTACAAACTGATATCAATATCATGATCAAGAAGCAGATCTGTAGCAAGTCTCCAGTTCTCAAGAAGATGGGGGTGATAGCGGTGGTGAACGCGGTGAGAGCAATGGGGAAATCCTATGTACCAGGGAATACCACAAGGTTATCTAACACAACCACTGATTCCTCTAATCCTCATCCTATTTCCAAGCAAGCGAAAATTATTATGAAAATGATAGACCTCACCATCTCTGAGACAAAACAGTTCCCAGAGGCCGCTGGGTTGTTCATGGACGAGTTAGCTTCTCCGGCTTCTATCTCGGAGATGCCAGATGAGATAGCGGTTGAGTGCTCCTCTAGGTTTCAGGATAAGTTTGAGGTTGAGTTTGTTGAGGATTATGTTAAGGATAAGACGGAGAATGCTGGTCTTCAGCTCCCGATCAAACTTGATTTCAAGATTGACGAGTACGAACCGGAAGCAGATTTAATGGACGATGACTCGGGAGAGATTGCAATTCCAATATCTCGCTGGGTTTTGGAATCCAAGAAGAATCCACTTGCTTTAAGAACTGAGATGTTTCGCTTTATCCCTCATTTCAGGCTCATGGGTGCCATCAAAAAGAGCAACAGCGAGGAATCAGAAATAGACGCTTTACTAGGTTTGTTTGTAAAAAATTTGTTTAATTTATAAAACTACAAAAAAGTAATAATAAAAATATTTTACAATATTTTTCTAACTTTTGTTTAGGTTGTGGAGTATTAGTTGTTCCAGAGGGATATCTTGATGGTAAAGAGAACTTGGGTCAAAAAGACCTTGATTCTGTTTGTGATATAGTTTTCCTGAGCATTAACTGGTTCAGAGAAACTGTAAACTATTTCTCTGTGTTCAAGGAGACAGAAACAAGAAGACAGATCCTAGTCCGCTTGAAGAATATCCTTTTTCTGGAGGAGAGATTAAAAGGTCTTCTGAGTCGGAACCCTCAGTATCGCCCTCCTGCGGTACTCTTCTCTGAGGATACAAATGATTGGACTCCTCCTACATCAGCTCAGGATAAAACTAAATCAAAGAAGGGGAAAGGAAAGAAAGGAGGGAAGGGAAAGGGTAAAGGCAAACCTCTAACTGATGCAACTATGAACGGAACTATGCATCTCAACACTCAAACCTCGGTTGCTGGACCTGTTGCATCATCTACCTTGATTGGGAACATTTCATTGGCTGAGAACTCAACCACAGGAGTTAAACTGTTCTTTGATTTATCTCCTTACCGTCCCTTTTTCAGAGAGTTGGACCTAACTACTCTCCATATCTTCAGCTACGTTGTAGTTACTACAGAGAGTGAACCAACCTACGATGAAGAGAAATTAGATCCTAAACTCCGTCCTGCCGAACTCTTGTTTCTACTCAAGGATATTGCAGGAAAGGTTGAGAGACGTCTTGTGTCGGGAGGGAAAAAGAAAGGTTTCCCAGGTCAAGGATTTTGTGCTGCATCTACTGGAAATATAAATCTGATGTCGCTCTCAGAGGCAGCTTTTGTTGAGAAGATAGCTTGTGTTCTACCCAAGATATTTGCTAACCTTGATGTGTTGAAAGAATATTTCCAGAGACTGATCAGACTGAATGACGGTATTATGGACTGTATCAATATGTACAATGAGTCATGTGACCTTTTTTCTCAATGTATCAAGTTTGGGTTTGAAATGACAGCTTCGTTCTTCTCCTGGAATGGATTTCAGTCTGCTGATAAGTCCGGTATCTTGCTGAGCTGTCTTAAAGGTTTAGTTGAGAGGGTGGATATTGGAATGTCAGACTCCGTCTCGATTGCAACGCTAGCGGAAAAGGTTGTACAGTATCTAATGACATTCACGGAAAACATTGTGAGCTCTGAGGTTGCGGGAAGTCATCTTACCCTCTTGGACGCACTGGTGCGGGTTGCAGGGAACTCCAAGGTGACAAGAAAAGCCGTAGCTCAAGCTGCCACTACATACGCTAAGAATTGTTGGCAAACCTCTCAGGGAAAGGAGAAGGGCGCCTTGTTTAATGTGCAGGTGGAGAAGTTCTTTTCGATCTACTTGGAATACTCGGAGAACATTCTCAAAGAGATGATGGAGATACTCGACAATGGGGTTCAAGACGTCTTTGATAATAAAGGCAAGGATTACAATAATGAAACTTATCAGACAATATCTCGTGGATCCCTAGGAGTCATTTACAGGGTGTGTCTGCAGAAACTCTCTGTTTACGTGAAGAAAATTACTTATGGGGTAACCAAGGATAAGGATGAACAACTAGAGCAGTGGGCCACCACTACTAATCTTCTTCACAAAGCTGTAAACCCTTTGAAGACCTGGAGAAACAGATCTATCCTAATGGCAGTGTTGAAACTATCCAAACCATTCCTCGACCATTTCTTGAAGCATGGTATGATTTTACTGGAGAGCATGTTTAAAAGGAAGGGAACCGACTGCATAAATATCATCAAAACGTTGCAAACTTCCACCAGATATCTCCACTATATCTGTAGTTCCACTAAAACTGATCATGATATCGCCCTGGCAAACCATGTTCCGTTCCTCAAGAAATCCTTAGAAGCGGTAGTGTACCGCGTCCAGGCCATGATGGCAGCAAACAACTGCGGAGATGCATTCTGGATGGGTAATCTCAAGAATAGAGATCTTCAGGGAGAGGAGATTCTCTCCCAGGTTACAGAGGAGGGAGAAGAGGAAGAAGATGAAGAGGAGGAGGATGAGCAGGGAGAACAGAACGATGAAGAAGAGGAGGAGGGAGAGGACGACGCTACGGAGGACGGAGAGGGAGAAGAGAATGTGGTATTTCTAGAATGATTTCTTCAAGATCAATCATTCTAAATGTTTTGTGATTAGAAACAGTTACGCTTATACATTATACAATATACCTAAATAATTTAAATATCTTCAAAACAAAATTATGATCTATTAAAAAGAAATATTTGAATTTATTTTTTAATATAATAAAGATTTTTTACAACATTTTTTTTCATCATGAATTATGTTGTTTTAATTTTAATCACCTGTTCTTGTATGGGCCACTAGATCCAAACCCTGTAATTGAGCAGTAGATAAGTCCTGGAGCTGTCTCCTTGAGCTGAGTATATCCTAGACCTTTCTTATCCAGTGTTCCAGGGATATAGTTCTCAACAAGAACATCACTAACTCCAGCTTTAGCCAAAATATTTTAATAAGATAAAATCATAATAGAGGGTTTATGAATCTTAAAGTGTAGGTACAGGGAGAGACTTAGGAATCTGGAAGTATTATTCAGTGTTGTTTCATATATTTATGGTTCTCAGCAGTCAGATCATGGATTGCAAAGCAGTTTTAAGCGTTTCATATATAACAATTATTGCCGAATTCAACCTTATGAGGTATTTAAAACGTTTTTGGTTCAAGGTCTTTTAGTTTTATTCTTTAACCCGTATTTACATTTTAATAGTAACATCTACATAGCCCTGTTTAACTTAGTTTTAGGTCATAACACTGATGTAAAGAATAGGTTTGGAGTTAAAAGTTTAAAAGTTTTCCTAAGGTAAATATATTCTGTTCCTAACTCGGTTAAAATTGTCCGTCCCTCCTCAGTGTTCATATCAACACAGATGCTCTTTTTGTTCCTGTTCACACTAAGGAAGTATGTACTCTCTCTCCCAGAGACATCTGAACCTGAACCTGAGCTCAGAAATGGAGGTCCCCAAGATCTAAACAAGGATTTAATGCAAGGAAAGTTATTTCAGAGGTGTACGCATCTTTTGTACTGTCACTGGGCGGTAAGGTAAACACAAGACGGATGTCGAAGCCTGACATGGGATCCATCTTTCACATAAATAAACAATGAAATATTCTGCTCATAGGAAACTATTATGTGAATTATCAAAATTCAGTAGTTTTAACCTCCTCGGATACTAAAAGAACACTGAGGCATCTATTCTTGTTTAGAAATTCCGCCCAGAGAAAACTGGTTTCAATATGTACGCAGAGTAAACGCAATTGAAATTATATTTCCTTGCATTACATTCTTGGATCTAAAGAAGTTTGTTGTTTTAGTATTAATTTTTGGTTATTGTTAAATCTCAGATGTTAAAATTCAAACTTGGACCGGATTTAATGAATTTGAGCCAGGTTAAGAGACGGTTCAACCATGTATCTTGTTAGAGATGGTTCAACCACGTATCCTGTTAAAGACTGTTCAACCACATATCTTGTAGAGACTGTTAAACCACATATCTTGTAGAGACTGTTCAACCACATATCTTGTAGAGACTTTCAACCACATATCTTGTAGAGACTGTTCAACCACATATCTTGTAGAGACTCAACCACATATCTTGTTAAAGACTGTTAAACCACGTATCTTGTAGAGACTGTTCAACCACGTATCTTGTTAGAGACGGTGCAACTACATATCTTGTAGAGACTGTTCAATCACGTATCTTGTTGGAGACGGTGCAACTACATATCTTGTAGAGACTGTTCAATCACGTATCTTGTTAGAGACGGTTCAACCACGTATCTTGTTAGAGACGGTTCAACCACGTATCTTGTAGAGACAGTTCAACCACGTATCTTGTTAGAGACGGTGCAACTACATATCTTGTAGAGACTATGTTAAT
Source organism: Eurytemora carolleeae (assembly GCF_000591075.1). NCBI lineage: Eukaryota > Metazoa > Arthropoda > Copepoda > Calanoida > Temoridae > Eurytemora > Eurytemora carolleeae. The sequence goes on along the minus strand of NW_019396234.1, from coordinate 64,160 downwards.
TATTTTTATTTTCTTCTTTTTAATAATCAAAAACCTTTTGCATATCTTTCTTCTTCAAGGATTCTGATTTTATATTTTATCTAAATTTTAACTTTAACAATATTTATCATTGCTATGGTAACGCTTCAACACGAAAACATCCGAAACCTTTCGACTCAAAGACCTCACCTGACTCCCTTTAAGGGACTAAGATCAGCTCCAGAGCTGAAACCTCTCTCAAACCTTGAAATGTTAAAAAAAAGGTTTAATAAGAGGTTAAAAAAAAATTTGTATGTTCGTACATTTTTGTTTGAAAAGAAGTTAGTATCCTAGCTCTCATTTTTACAATTTCTCTGAAAAAAATACAACAGAATAACATAAATAAATTTATTCTTAACATCAAATAAAATCTAAATTTGAAATTTTCTTACATAATTACATAATTACATAGATTAAGCTGGAAACTTTTAAAATAAGTTTTGACATATGAAAGATCAATTGAACTCCAAGAAAGGAAAAAAATAGCTGAAGGTATTTGAATCGATATAAATCAGCTCGTCATTTAACAGTTTTCAACTCCTTACTAGTTACATTACTATGAAATATATAATCTACATATTTTTAGGAATTGTTTAAAGTTTAAAACATTAGTTCAGCGAACAAAATAGAAAAAAAAGGAATTAAACATCTGGTTTGGTAACTATGTGATAAACAAGGTTTTCCCTCTAAATAGATAATTTGTAAATTGTCTAAAGTGTCATTTTGTATAAACTGTTGGTTTTTCAAACAGAATAATATACTCTGACGTTTGCATTTCGTTTTCTACTAATTAAGAAAATATCATGTTCAGCGGGAAATTCTGGATGTTAAACTAGACATAAAAATTGTAAAATGTTTAGGGCAAAAACTAGAGCAGCTTGGAGGGGGGTGGTAAGCAAAAAAAAGGGAAAGAGAATTTTCAAGATAACATTTTTCTTTTTCAGAAAATTTGACGTCTTGAAGTTCGTAATTATTTTTATTGCTAGGTTCGTCCAGGACCGTTACCAGGTTTCTCAATTTATGATAAAATTTGTCGGAATGAAAATGCCAATAGTGTGAAATAACTCCTTAATTTCAGTAAAATCTTATTTTCTTAGTTTTTCTTTTAGTTTTTGAAGTTTCTAAGACTGCTAACATTTTATATTATCCACACTAATAAGATGGGAATGATGAAAGAAGGGTAGAAATTGTCTCTGGTATAGATCCTCGAGTTATCTAACTTAATACTGTATTTAAGGGCTTGTCATATTTATGTAAATTTTCTCAAATTTAATTGTAGAATATATGAAGCGGAGTGTGTAGCTCCTCTATCAGTTCTGGAAGATAAGGTTCGGTTTCTGAGGAGAGGAAACCATGTCTCACTAACCAGTCCAGAGCTACAGGAATACTTGTCGTCTTGTAATCCTAAAAAAATACAATTTGTAAATAGAATCATGGGTAAAAAGAAAATTGAAAATCTTACCTCGGTTTGGATGAGATTAATAAGTTGATCCGACCTAACCAACTCAAACCCTTGAACTTCTCCGTCCTTGTTCTCTGGTAGAAAGTCCAGCGGGAGCTCGAGATCATAAACAAACTCTGTTTGAGGATGGAGTCCACGTTCGGAGATATGGAAAAATGAAACGCTTCCACAGGGTTTAAGTTTAAGATGTGGAGGAAGGATCAGTCCTGCTTCCTCCTCAAGTTCTCTGATAGCTGTCTGGAGAACACCAGAACCTTCTGCAAACCCTCCACCAACGAATGTATCTAAAAAGAAAATATAACAGTTAGCAAAAGTAACGTCGTCATGGGTCAAATACGGTACCCCGGAGAACTTTTTCAGATCACAAATTGTTTGCATAAATCATCAATTTTCAGAGAGAAATGCCGGATATCTCACTCATCCTTGATGTTTAAAGAGTACTGTTGTAAGTCGGACTTAATGGAGGATCACTTAAAGTTAGGAGGACAGTCCCATTAAGTAATTTGTTCACCTAGCTTTCCTGGATATGTTTGTTTATTTTTTGATCTTCGCTGAATCCAAATTGATCTTCCCTTCTCTGATGTTTTAACAAATCCGTTAATATGAACTCCGTACTGCCGGAGACCTAGGATAGGGGTTCCAGCTCTTTCAACCTAGGATTCAGATAATAATGTTTTATTAGGTTTTAATGATAAATGGGGCATCAACTTTTTAGACGACTTCCCTAAAAAATTATTTATCCTTCCAAATAATGCAAATTCATCAATTGAAAAACTTTAAGAATTCTTACATTATTATTAAAGGCAATTTATTTCACCCTTTTTCCATTCCATCAAATAAAACATAGAAAAATTGAAACTGAAGGAAAAATAATAAAATAAATTGGGGGAATGATGCCAGAAAATATAAACCCCTGAATTTAACATATATAAATTTAGACACCTTAAAGATTGGAGGATCTCCAAACTTGAGCCTGGTCTCATAGCATTCATCTCTCCATCCGACCAGAGCTGTAAACAAGTTCTTCTCTCTCATCTCCTCCATGAACTTCCGCAACTCGTCGCTCCTCTCATCATAGCATTTTAGATCCTGGTTGAGTCGGACACATTCCGGGGTTATGGAGAAAATACTTGGATGTGGTTTCATCTCCTCTAAAACTAACGGAGAAATCGTTCCGATTCTTGTTTCTTCGAACTTGAAAGGAAGATATCCCGTACTCTGGAGTTCTATTAGATTAACGTTGTTAAATCTTCTGGCCAAGGATATTAAACTTTTCGATTCATTCATCTTTAAACTGAAATATATTTTAAATCAATAATAGCGGTATAATTAGGTCACATTTAAATTTTTCGTTTTTTATTATTACTGAATAAATTGTATTAATTTGTTAAATAAGATATTAATATAATAATATATTTTGATCGAAGAGCAGACATGTAGAGGATATTTTGAACAGCGGTCCATTTAAATAGAACTTAAATAAGAATTATTATTATTTTGAAAATATGAGATGATTATGAATGAATAAGTAAGATAAAATTTAAAATTTACTGTTGATAAAATTCATAAACAACTGGCTTCAAAATATCTTTATTTTTTCTCTACAACTTCAAAAATTGTGTTGTTTTTAAAGGTTTCATATTTAACTCTCCGGTTTGATTCAGTGTGCAGTGTACACTATGGTGGTAGAGTGTACACAGTAGTCTCCATTTATTTAATAAGTTCGAGTGCTATTAGTGAAAAATGTCGGAGCAGGAGTTAGCTGATCCGTTCAGACATTGTCTAAAGGTCGGAGTATCCGCCCTATGTACAGAGGTTGGGTTTGACTCCGCGGAGAACTCTTGTTTAGAAACATTAACCGAACTCTCGTTGAGTTTAGTGACGGAGTTAGGACGGAGTGCAAGAGCATACTGTGAGTTGGCAGGACGGGTTGAACCTGTAGTAGCAGATCTAGTTCTAGCTCTGGTAGAGATGGGTATACCGCTGGAGGGGTTGTCTGAGTATTCACAACGAGGAACTAGAGTCTCATTATCTCAACCTACTCAGGTTAGTTCTTTTCTCTTGGGTTAACTAATGACAGGGTGTTGATTAATCCAAGCTTATCTCCTTGCTCGAGTAAATTCCAGTGTAAAACTATAATTTTCACTTTAAGATAAAAAATTATTGGTTTATTACAATTCTGCAATTTATCATAGCATAATTTTCCAGCTTTTGCAAAATATTGTTGATATTTTCTTTTACATGCGTCCCTAATTTTGAAAAATAAACAATCAATAATGATTGTCATCAGGCGGTCCCTGCCAAGCAGACAGCTATCCTTCACACTGGAAACAAGAAGCGTCACCCTGCGTACATTCCCGAACATATGCCTGAGATGCCAGACAGTCACAGTTATATACGCACACCTACCCACAGACAACCTGTCACGGATTATGAGAGTGTCAGAGAAAAGGGTAAGAACAGTTTTACTATTTTGGAACTGTATTTACTATATTGAATATTTGGTCCCCAAAAGTGGGGGGGGGGGGGGGTCAATTTTGTGATTCTTTTCAGATTATTTTTTTTATAGATTAATAGATCTATCTTCTGAGACTAAACTGTTCAAATTCATTAAAACCCTATCTTTAGGTGCATTCTTAACATGAAGTACTATGAGACTATTTGCGACCTGTATCTTTTACATTCTGCACAGCCATTACATTCTGTACATCCTTAGCAATTTGTTCATCATTTTCTTTCTTTATATCCTTACATTCTGTACATCCTAACATGAAGTACTATGGAAACTATTTGCTATCTGTATCTGTTACACTCTATACAACATTTACATTCTGTTCAGCATTAACATTCTCTACATATCCTTAGCAATTTGTTCATCATTTACTTTCTTTACATCCTTTTTCTTTACATTCTTTGCAATTTGTTGTCATCATTTTCATTCTGTACATCATTTACATTCTGTTTATCCTTTTCATTCTAAATACATTCTGAACATTTTGTTCATCCTTTTAATTCTGTTCATCCTTTAGATTTTGTTCATCCTTTTAATTCTGTACATCCTTGACATTTTGTACATCCTTAACATTTTGTACATCCTTAACATTTTGTACATCCTTAACATTTTGTTCATCCTTATTTTGTTCATCCTTTTAATTCTGTTCATCCTTAACATTTTGTTCATCCTTTTAATTCTGTACATCCTTGACATTTTGTACATCCTTAACATTTTGTACATCCTTAACATTTTGTACATCCTTAACATTTTGTTCATCCTTAACATTTTGTTCATCCTTAACATTTTGTTCATCCTTTTAATTCTGTTCATCCTTTACATGTTGTTCATCCTTTTAATTCTGTTCATCCTTTACATTTTGTTCATCCTTTTAATTCGGTTCATCCTTTACATTTTGTTCATCCTTATAATTCTGTTCACCCTTTACATTTTGTTCATCCTTTACATTTTGTTCATCATTTACATTTTGTTCATCATTTTCATTTTGTTAATCCTTTACATTTTGTTCGTCATTTTCTTTGAAACACTTTACATCATGAATATTTTGCTTTTTTTTATACCTTTCTTAACTTTGCAATAAATATTGATTTTTTTAGCTGCGAGTCAGAAGCGAGATGTTGAGAGAGCGTTAACAAGATTTATTGCAAAGACCGGGAAGATTCATAATTTATTTAACTCCGAAGATTCTAACCTTTTCCCCTTGATATCCTGCATCAGGGAGGAGGAGGGGTTCAAGCTCCCCGCCTACGTGGACGCCCTGGTGTTTAAGGACCAGGTCTTTGAGGAGGACGAGGTTGAGCGACGTCCTAAACGACGAAAGAACACGCATCGAGACGACGACGATGATGATGATGATGATCGAGGACGATTGAACGAATCCATCGCAGAATCTGAAGTAATAGATAATCCGTTCCTGCGACCTGTCAGGATGCCCAAAACTCCTAAAAAACTGTGAACTTTCTCAAATATTTATACGAATTTTGTATCCTCTGAATGATGGCGAGTTTGTAAATTTTGAATTAATATTGATAAGAAATTGTAAAAACTAGTTTAGTTTCCTGGAGTTATTTAAATGAAAAATTAAACTTGAACTATGTCCTATCTTCCAGAGTAAACATGGCTGTGCGTAGTCTACTCGCCAGGAGAATACTTGGCTCCGGAGCTAACAGAACAATCCTGAGAAACATGTCGGCAATATCCTACAACTACACACACTTGAACGTCACCCAACCTTCGAAGTTCGTCTTCAGCGTAGAAATGAACCGACCGAAGAAAATGAATGCACTAAACAACGAACTCTGGATGGAGATCGGAGACGTATTCGACAAGATGGGTCAGGACGGAGATTGTCGGGTTATAATTCTCAGTGGAGCGGGGAAGATGTTTACCTCCGGGATCGATCTAGCAGACCTGAGTTCTCTAGTTAGTATTGTATACGGAGATGATGACGTTGCAAGGAAAACTACTCTTATGTACAATAAGATCCGGGTTTTGCAGAACCAGTTTACAAAACTTGAAACCTGTCCCAAACCTGTCATCGGAGCTATTCATTCTGCCTGTATAGGTGGTGGAGTAGATCTTATAACAGCTACAGATATCAGATTATGTTCTAAGGATGCATGGTTCCAAGTTAAAGAGGTCGATATGGGACTAGCAGCAGATGTTGGAACCCTTCAACGTCTCCCCAAGGTTCTGGGAAGTCAAAGTCTCGTCTCCGAACTCTGTCTAACCGCCAGGAAGATGAAGGCGGATGAGGCGGAGAGGGTTGGACTTGTATCCACTGTTTATGAGACCAGAGAAGAGTTGATGGCAGGAGCTCTAGAACTAGCGAAGAGTATCGCAAGCAAGTCTCCTGTAGCAGTTCAAGGAACTAAACAGAGTTTAGTTTACTCTCGTGAACACACCACGGAGGAGGGATTAGATCATGTTGCACGATACAACATGGTCATGCTTCAATCCGAGGATCTGATGAAGGCAGCGATGTCACAAATGGATAAATCCAGTGCAGCCCCAGAATTTGCAAAATTGTAAAAATTATAAAGTTTATGTATTTGATTATTTATTTAACAATGTGATGGGAAACTAAATATATATTTCAGATAGAATGTTACGAGTTTGTAAAGGTTGGCAGAGTACTCTGCAGATGAGTAGAACGTTACTCTCTGCCAACCTTCACACCTCTTCTCCTGCTGCTGTTCTACAACTCAAGATGCCCTCCCTTTCTCCAACCATGGCTGAGGGAACTATTGTTAAATGGCTCAAGGTAAATATCAGACCTAAGATACAATTAAAGCTTCAATGGTGGATAGAGAGATCAAGTAAATAACAGATGGAAATTGAAGGAACAACAAGAATAAAAGCAATAACAACAATAAACCACTAAAAGCACTAACAACCATAACAACAATAAAAGCAATAAAAACCAAAACAGCTATTATAACAAAAATAGGAACAATATCAATAATAGCAATAACAATGATAACAATGTTAACATTGATACCAATTGTAGCAATAATAATGATAACAATAATAATAACTGATAACAATAACAACACAAAAATATTCACTATTAAATCAATGATGATAATGATTATAATTACTATGATAACGATGATAATATTTATGATGATACTGATCCTTATCTCTTGTAGAATGAGGGTGAGAAGGTTGAAGCTGGAGATGTTGTTTGTGACATTCAGACAGACAAGGCTGTTGTCTCCATGGAGGTTGATGATGAGGGAGTTCTAGCGAAGATTATTATTCCTGCAGATTCAGGATCTGTCAAGGTTTGTTCTGGATACTCCTTCCGCTTGTATTGGATGCCCTTTAAAAAAACTTCAGTTTTTGACTATTTTTTGCGTTAGTTTACATTTTGTTGATATGATAAGATTTCATCAATTTATTAGGTTGGAGAGCTGATAGCGTTGGTGGCAGAGGAAGGAGAGGACTGGAAGGAGGTTGCAGCTGCTCCTCAATCCGGAGCAGCAGGAAAATCTAATACAGTTGCTCCTACAACCTCAGGTATACTAGACACTTGCTTCTCAACCTGGAGCAATAGAAGAAGCTGCTTCAACAACCTTAGGTAAACCAGGCAACTGCTCCCCATCCGGGGGCAGCAAGAGACCCTAACACAGCTGCTCCTACATCCTCAGGTATATAAGACAGCTGCTCTTAAACATGGAGCAGCAGGAGAACCTAACACAGCTGCTGCTACATCCTCAGGTTTATTATGCAGCTTCTCTTCAACCTGGAGGAGCAGGAAGACCTAACACAGCTGCTCCAACATCCTCGGGTATAAAATACAGCTGCTCTTAAACCTAGACCAGCAGGAGAACCTAACACAGCTGATCCTACAACCTCAGGTATATTAGGCAGCTGCTTAACGAGCAGCAAGAAACCCAAACATACAGTGTCTTCTCAATTCGGAGCTGCTGGCCCTTAAACCATAGGTTTACAAAGCATCTTCTCTCTATTAGAAATACCCGGAGCACTTAACCTAATCCAAATCCTTTTATAATTCGTAAATCTTTGTTTTTGACTTTGTGTAAAATATAAACTTGGGTACTGAGCTTCTAAACCTCCGAAATCCCAGGTTTAAAGTAGACAGCTAATCATCTGCCCCCTGTTTATTTATGTATTTAAGGTGAACCTGTGATGACCGGTGGATCTGTACCTGGAATATCCTTGAATATGCCTAGTCTCTCCCCTACCATGAGCGAGGGAACCATTGTGAAATGGTATAAGGCGGAAGGAGACCAGATTGGAGCTGGAGATCTGCTCTGTGATATTCAGACGGATAAAGCTGTTGTATCAATGGAGGCAGATGATGAGGGTATCCTAGCTAAGATTCTAGTCGCTGAGGGCTCATCAGGAATACCGGTAGGTTTTGTATTGGTTAAAGGGTATGGACAATTCACAGTTGTGCCCTTTTAACCTTAATGTAGATGTCAGTTGTTAATGTTCATTTGTCAGAAAAGGAGGCATTGCATCTGAGATATTTTTCAATATCTCAGCCAAAAATGGTGGCAGCCTGTTCTAATTTTGCATGGTCACTATTTTGATGACCTAGAAACAGGATATGAAGTCAATTCTTCCACATCTCCGGTCGGAGTCTGAATATATCTGGTACCTCCGACGGCTCCGATTTCTTATTTCCGTAGCTATAGGAACTACAGAGTTCAAGTTTAAAACTGCAATACATTAAGACCAATATAAATCAAGAAAATTTTTTATTCTAATTTCAATTTCTTTCTTACTCTGACAGAGTGTCAAAAAAAAGTTTTTTAAAAGTTGATTTTTGGGATGATCTAGCTAAAAATAACGAAGAAAAAGATACTACAAAATGTTTTATAAGTAAACTTTTTTGGAAAAAAAATTTCAAAAATATTATTCACTACTTATAGATATAGCTAATCTTTACTCAGGAAATAATGGAGGTAGCAGGTGCTCATTTGATATCATGATTAGGAACAGGATGATATGCAGTCAGATCTTTAATATCTCTGGTCGGAGACTGAATCTTCCGACGCCTCCGTTTTTTTTATCTCCGGACCTTAGGACCTATATTTCCGACCAGAGATATTGAAGATCAGACCTCATATTCTGTTCCTAAATCATCATATCAAATGACCACCTGCTACCTTCATTATTTCCCAAGAAAATGTCAGATTGGTTACTCAATATCGAAAAGTAGTAACAAAAAATTTAGAACACCCTTAAAAGCTTTTGTATTATCTTTTCCTTTCATTTTTTTTGGCCAGATCACCCCAAAAATACCTTTTTGAAAAAATCGACAACATTTTTTTTATACATTATTATATAGGTCCTTGGGTATTGGAGTTTTGAATTTGAGCTCTAAGTGCAATAGGTTCAGAGATAAAAAATCGGAGCTGTCGGAGGTGCCAGATCCTATAAATCCAGACTCCGACTGAAGATATGGAAGATTTTACTTCACATCCTGTTTCTAGGTCACCAAATTAGTGACCATGCAAAATCAGAACAGGCTGCCACCATTTTTGGCTGAGATATGAAAAATGTCTAAGATGCAACGCCTCCTTTCTTAATTCTTAAGTTTGGTTTTGCTCAAAGTCGCTTGCGCATTTGCACAGTAGATACAATTGTTATTTTTTTAACAATTTCTTTTTTTAAAGATAATTGCAAAATTGTACAAAATTTTTTTAATGGTATTTAAGTATTTCAATTTTTCCTACTTTGGGATTCTTGGGGCCAAGCAGGGGGCGGGCATAACTCTCCTAATTTTGCCTGGCTAGGTTTATACTGTACAGTGAATTTTGTCGAAAAATGTTTCCTTATGACTGAGTTGGTATCATAGAGTACAGTGGGTTTAATCCTAAGTACATCTATTTGTACGGTATTGTGTGGACAGTTAATTTTAATATTTTTCAACAATGTGATATTGTAGTGTCAAAAATTGTGTAAACAACGATGTTTCGGGTTCAGAAATTTTTCATAACATACGAAAAGAGTGGATAGAACAAGTTATCTGGAAGACAAAACACCCAATTTTTATATGCAGTGAACATTTTGACAAAAATTGTTATAGAAACAAAGATAGCAAAATACCAAGAAATGGCGCAGTTCCCTCTATATTTGAAATGGGTTGTGTGAAAAACTCATTACAGGTCGCAAGGCATGACCATTCATACCAAAGAGAGAATCTAAGCAAAGAACAGCTTTTCGAGGTGGACTTATTTATCAGTCGAAAGATTTAGTAATCAAAGTTTGTGAAATAAGTGAGAAAAAAATAAGGGAAACCAGAAATAATCATAATCTTTTTTAAAACAAAAACGTTCTTCATTATTTATGTGTTGACCCTCTCTGCTGTGTTACTTGAAAACCAGGATATGCTGGTTTTTTTCTCTATTTGTCATGTCTCATTTTTATACAAAAATCATATGGCCTTGTTTTCTTTGCTTGAATATTGTAGGCTTCACTTTCAAACAATATAATGTCTTAAAACACTGATCTACGAATTATGATCCCCCCAGGTAGAATTTCTGATCAGGCCATTGTGTACAGTGGCTGTACAATAAGAAGTCTAAAATTCCAGATGCCCCCTCTATTACTAATATCTCGATGGGGCCAAGGGACCCTCCCCGCCTTAAGGGGGGGGCGGATGGGGGGGGGGTCCCAAGACCTCGAAAACTCCAAGTGTGAAACAGCACCCCAACATTTATTTTTGACATTTTCAAAATAATTGGTATTCAAAATAGTCTGTATATTCTTCTTATCTATTGTTAATCGGTTCAGAATTCTGCTAATCTCTGCTTCTTTTTTAATTCTGTCTGAAATTTCTGGTTTGTTGCAAGGAAGTTTAGCTAATTACATGCTTTTAAATTCAATATCTCAGCTGCTGACACTAAACCCAGACAATCATGAAATAATAAAGATACAATTGTTATAATATAATATAACACATAAACAGAGGGATTCTATTTTGCAATTAACTCTTTATCCTAACATAAGATCAAGATTGTAGGATAAATGTGCTGCCTCTCTAAAGTACTTTTATATTTTTGTCAAAATTTATGATTTTATGATTTATTGTTTTAAGGTTGGAACAGCTATTGCTCTGACAGTAGAAGAAGGCCAGGATTGGAAAGATGTTGCTATTCCTGCTGCAGGAGGTATACCAGCTCCTGCCAAACAACAAGCATCTGCTCCTGCTCCAAGCGCTACTCCTGCTCCTACTCCAGTTTCTGCTCATCATGAGTTTGTTCATCCTGCTCAGACTGGTCCTGCCACTGCTCTTCTCCTCTCCCAGTACAATATTGAACCCAGTAAAATCTCCGGCTCCGGACCTAAGGGTAATATTGTAAAGTCGGATGTTCTAAACTATATTTCTGCCAACAACCTGACCGCTCAGGTTCAACAGGTTGCTCTGCCCCAGGCAGCTGGTAAATCTCAAGCCCAGGAGACTGCGAAACCCAAAATGATAAAACCTAGGAGTGGATACACAGATACAGACCTAACTACAATGAGAAAGGTTATCGCTAAACGTTTAACCGACTCCAAGCAGACAGCACCACATGGTTACAGCTCTGCAACAGCTTGCATAGATTCAGTGTCAAAATTACGCCAGGAATATATTAAGTCCGGATTCAAGGTTTCCATTAATGATTTTGTAATCAAAGCTGTTGCAACAGCTCTGCTGTATGTTCCCGAGATGAACCTAAATATAGTGAAGGATGAACCGGTTCAGATGCCAACCATTGACGTGAGTGTCGCTGTTGCGACCGAGGCTGGTCTTATCACACCAATTATCAAGGACGCGGCCAATAAAGCGGTTCAGCAAATATCCGGGGAGGTGAAGGAGCTGGCGGGACGAGCTCGTGAGAATAAACTTAAGCTTAACGAGTTCCAGGGAGGAACCTTCACCATATCCAACCTTGGTATGTTTGGAATTACAGAGTTCACGGCGATTATTAATTCTCCGCAGGCGGCAATCCTTGCGGTTGGTGGCGGTAGGATGGTAATAAACCCGGATACAATGAAACCTGAAACCGTGATGACATCAACCCTTTCATTTGATAGAAGGTAAAGTTTCTAATTCATAAATTAATAACGCATTGTTTTAAATAAACAATCAATCCAAATATTGTAGCGAGAAAATTAGATATTGAGAGCAACGGAAAAATCGCAAAATTTAATTCAGTTGTAATATCTGGATCTTATTAGGAATCATAGTAATCCCGTGTCATTAGTATTGGAATATATGATTCTCTCCATGTTAGATTCGCCTATCAACTAATTACTTATCCGTAGGGGTTCATCTAGAGACTTCAATTTATACTATTTGTGGCAGACTTTATGATCTTAGATAATATATGTGGCAAATTTGTTGTGTGGCATTTTTTCGGATGTAATGGGTGTGTAATGTTCAGCCAGATGAATCTTAGAGCTTGTAACGAATCTTTAGCTATTATCTATTTCTTTAGTTTGTTATTAATCCCAACTAAAGTAATCAATCCCTTCTCCAGGTATATCGACGAAGCGCTAGCTGCTGATTTTATGACTGTATTCCGAACCCTGATGGAGAGACCCGAACTACTAGGAGCAGGTTTCCTACCCAGCGTTAGAACTGATAGATCGGCTGCTCAGATACAATAATTTATTCATTCAGTCCTGTCTCAATCTATCATTATCAGAGCTTCGGAGTTTTTCAAATGAACAACAGGTCTCTTTCTTAGAAAACTTCGGTTTTTATGAGACCAATGGTTGAGCATTAAAAGGGTAGTATGCTTTATTTTGGATTTTTATTTTTTTTAATTTTAATCATTTTTGTCTCTGAAATAGTTCAAATTGGATCGGTAGGAACTCAGCAGAGCTTCAGTAAAAATAATGCAAACACTCCCTTAAACTTTGTTTTCAATAAAAGCGAGGTCAACAAATCTCGAATATATTATAGTTCTTAAAAACAAATTAACAAGTATCTTGTCGTTCAAAAATAAATATTTCCAACTTGTCTATGCGAGTAATTATTTTATTTAAATGTTAGTATTATACAATTGTATTTGTGTAGATAATAATGTCAGATCAGATTGCTAACCATCTGCAATATTTCAAAATCAGAAATGTGATCAATATAACTGTCCGACCCCATTATTGAAACCACCTGGTATTGGAAGGTTTGAAGAATTGGATAAGGACATTTTTGGAGAGAAAAGTTTGTTATGGCTTTATTATATTCTTTTTCCTTTTCTTTTTATTAAATTGTACACAATTGCATTGAACCCCCCCCCCTCCTTTTCCATACGGTTTACTCCTTTTACAACACGGGTTTACTCATTTTACAATACGGGCTTACTCCTNCCCCTTTTACAATATGGGTTTACCCCTTTTACAATACTGGTTTACCCCTTTTACAATACGGGTTTACCCCTTTTACAATACGGGTTTACCCCTTTTACAATACTGGTTTACTCCTTTTACAATACGGGTTTACTCCTTTTACAATACGGGTTTACTCCTTTTACAATACGGGTTTACTCCTTTTACAATACGGGCTTACTCATTTTACAATACGGGCTTACTCCTTTTACAATATGGATTTACTCCTTTTACAATACGGGTTTACTCCTTTTACAATACGGGTTTACTCCTTTTACAATACGGGTTTACTCCGTTTACAATACAAATAAGAACACTTTATCCTCGGACTTAAGACTTAACAATTTTGTACATTTCATAGTTACAACGTGTAGCATTATTCTAAGGACTCTGATGCTTAAGTCCCATACATCAGCAAGGTTCTAATGTTTTTACTTGCTTTAAAGACATTAAAAATCTAATGGCGCATCTAGTTCTTCATACTAGTACTATCAATGAAAAAAACTTGGAAGGATGCTGAGTAATGATTATGCATCCATTACAGTTAACAATGAAAGTGTTGGCGCGTTTTAATAGAGTAATAATGGGCTGTAGACACCTCTACATGGTGTATCTGTATAATAGATTCTAGACTACTCTACAGGGTGTATCTGTATACCGGGTTCTAGACTAGTCTGCAGGGTGTAGTTGTATACTAGATTCTAGACTACTCTACAGGGTGTATATGTATACTAGGTTCTAGTCTACTTTACAGGGTGTATCTGTAAACTATGTTCTATCCTCATCTACAGGGGTGTATCTGTATACCAGGTTCTAGTCTACCTTACAGGGTGTATATGTATACTGGATTCTAGACTATTCTACAGGGTATAGTTGTATACTAGGTTCTAGTCACTCTACAGGGTGTATATGTATACTGGATTCTAGACTACTCTTCAGGGTGTAGTTGTATACTAGGTTCTAGACTACTCTACAGGGTGTATCTGTATACTAGGTTCTAGACTATTCTTTAGGATGTATCTGTATACAAGGTTCTAGTCTACTCTACAGGGTGTATCTGTATACTAGGTTCTAGACTACTCTACAGGGTGTATCTGTATACTAGGTTCTAGACTATTCTTTAGGGTGTATCTGTATACTAGGTTCTAGTCTACTCTACAGGGTGTATATGTATACTGGATTCTAGACTACTCTACAGGGTGTAGTTGTATACTAGGTTCTTGACTACTCTGCAGGTTGTATTTGTATACTAGGTTCTAGACTACTCTACTGGGTGTATCTGTATACTAGGTTCTAGTCTACTCTACAGGGTGTATCTGTACACTAGGTTCTAGACTCCTCTACAGGTTGTATCTGTATACTAGGTTCTAGTCTACTCTACAGGGTGTATCTGTATACTGGGTTCTATACTACTCTACAGGGTGTATCTGTATACTAGGTTCTAGTCTACTCTACAGGGTGTATCTGTATACTAGGTTCTATACTACTCTACAGGGTGTATCTGTATACTAGGTTCTATACTACTCTACGGGGTATAAGTATATTAGGTTCTAGACTACTCTACAGGGTGTATCTGAATACCAGGTCCTGTATACTGGGTTCTAGTCTACTCTACAGGGTTTATCTGATACTGGATTCTAGACTACTCTACAGGGTGTATATGTATACTGGATTCTAGACTACTCTACAGGGTGTATTTGTATACTAGGTTCTAGTCTACTCTACAGGGTGTATCTGTAAACTATGTTCTAGCCTAATCTACAGGGTGTAACTGTATACTAGGTTCTAGTCTACTCTACAGGGTGTATCTGTATACTAGGTTCTAGACTACTCTACAGGGTGTATCTGTAAACTATGTTCTAGCCTAATCTACAGGGTGTAACTGTATACTAGGTTCTAGTCTACTCTACAGGGTGTATCTGTATACTAGGTTCTAGACTACTCTACAGGGTGTATCTGTATACTAGGTTCTAGACTACTCTACAGGGTGTATATGTATACTAGGTTCTAGAACTACTCTACAGAGTATTTGTGTACTAGGTTCTAGTCTACTCTACAGGGTGTATCTGTAAACTATGTTCTAGCCTAATCTACAGGGTGTATTTGTATACTAGGTTCTAGTCTACTCTACAGGGTGTATCTTTATACTAGGCTCTAGACTGATCTACAGGATGTATCTGTATACAAGGTTCTAGTCTACTCTACAGGATGTATCTGTATACTAGTTCTAGACTACTCTACAGAGTGTATGTGTATACTAGGTTCTAGACTACTCTACAGAGTATCTGTATTCTAGGTTCTAGTCTACTCTACAGGGTGTATCTGTATACTAGGCTCTAGACTGATCTACAGGATGTATCTGTATACAAGGTTCTAGTCTACTCTACAGGATGTATCTGTATGCTAGGTTCTAGACTACTCTACAGAGTGTATGTGTATACTAGGTTCTAGACTACTCTACAGAGTATCTGTATTCTGGGTTCTAGTCTACTCTATAGGGTGTTTCTGTATACTAGATTCTAGACTACTTTACAGGGTGTATCTGTAAGCAAGGTTCTAGACTACTTTACAGGGTGTATTTGCATACTCGGTTCTAGTCTACTCTACAGGGTGTATCTGTATACTAGGTTCTAGACTACTTTATAGGGTGTATCTGTATACAAGGTTCTAGTCTACTCTACAGGGTGTATCTGTATACAAGGTTCTAGTCTACTCTACAGGGTGTATCTGTATACAAGGTTCTATACTACTCTACAGGGTGTATCTGTATTCAAGGTTTTAGACTACTCTATAGGGTGTATCTGTATACAAGGTTCTAGACTACTCTACAGGGTGTATCTGTATACTAGTTCTACAGAGCGTTCCATATCATATTAGATTATCAACAATTTTTAACGCCAAAATACGCACATAATACGCGAAAAATCTAGCATATTCTGCCAACACAATTTTCTTTTAGCCTTATTAAATTTTTTAAAATGATTCATTCTTCTTAAATTTTCTGATTTTTCCCCCAAATCGTAATTTAGACCCATTGACGCGGTCTAATTTGATGTGGGACACCCTGTACAATACTCTACAGGGTGTGTCTGTATACTGGGTTCTACCATGGAGTAAGGAATAGAAGGGAGATATAACTGACGCGGTTCGCCCTACCATATGATTATACGTGCTTTACATGCTTTGCAGATGATACTTCATTTGAATAAGAAATATTTGTCTCATTTGTCTGATGTAACAATTACCACGTATACAATAACATATTCTGAATATTTCTTATACAAATAAAGTACCGTCTGCAAAGCATGTATAATCATATCGTAGGGCGAACCGAGTCAGATATATTTCCCTTCTATTCCTTACTCCCTGGGTTCTACTCTACTCTACAGGGTGTATCTGTATATTAGGTTCATAACTATTATACAGGGTGTATCTGTATACTGGGTTCTAGACTACTCTATAGGATGTTTCTGTAAACTAGTTTATATGAGTACTTTACAGGGTGTATTATGTTATGTGGTATTTAAATAAATAATATAATTTAATTTTTTTATTCCTCATGCAAAAGAGGGAGGTCCTCAAATCTTCTATGAATTTACTGGTTATAGTTCCAACCCACACCTAATAATGCAGTAAAATATATTGTTAAATCCTGCTCTCTTGTGTCCACCTATACTCAGTATCCGGAGTAAACAAAACTCTACCTGATCCATGTTAGTTGGTGAAAACCTAGGTTCGGAACCAGACTCTACAGTGAAACTCAGGTCTCTTAACAAGTTAGTATTGGGTAGGGACGGATACCCAGATTAAGACAAATGAAGAATAGTTTGCTCCGCGATTATTGGATATAACAGGGAAGCGAATTATTACATAATCAATACGGACACAGTTAAACGCGAATGCATTGGTAAAATTTCTTTTTTGACGCATTTTTTCGATTTTCTGTAATTTTTATGTTTAAATGTGCGTCAAAATAAAATGACCCTTATAAAGAATATTACATAGGGTATAGTTTAACACATATTTGAATAAGTTTGTTTTTATTGAGTTCCAGAGCTGAAAGCTAAAACTGCGCTCTTAGATTTTTTTTTGTATTGTATAAGGGTGTCTCACATCATATTAGATTGTTAATAACTCTAAATTACGATTTTCGGGACTAATCAGAAAATTTAAGAAGAATTAATCATTTTGAAAAACTATTAAAGGCTAATATAAAATTTTCTTGCAGAAAATACTAGGTTTTTCGAGTATTATGTGCGTATTTTGGCGTTAAACCTTGGAGATAATCCAATATGATATGGGACACTCTGATAGTTCAACTGAGTTCAGTTCAGAGTTAAACATAGAGATAGATCTCTGGATTGACCACAGGTTGAAGAAGGGGAATCCCAAGTTTCTATATGTAAAAAAATTCCGTACAGGGTCATCAACAAGGATTGACACTTTAATAACACACCTGAGAACCTTTGATTAAGAACGAAATGTTATCTAGGCTTAAAACTCTTTCACGATAACAAAATGATTAATTATTTCAATCCAGACTTATAAGCATAATTAGCGTTAAAAGTGATATTTCGATTTTTTCTGTAACTTGTTTGAATATTAGGGAAAAAGAAGTGGATTAGAAATGCAGAATCGGACAACTTAAAAATAATCTCTGGTTGGAATTGCATGCGAGGCCGAACTTAAAAAATTTGAGCCGCGGCTCAAATTTTGTTGGTTCCACATAAATTTGTATTAAATTTTTCAAGATTTAAGCAGGCGCTCAATTGAAACCGGTTTTCGGGGGGGTTTTAGATGCTGCTTAAATTCATTAAATTCGGACACTGGTAATATAGGGAAGTGTTTGTTTGACCGTGCTGTAAGCTAGACGGTCAGATTGGAGATTAAAGAGGGGGGCAGGGGCCAACAGAACGGGAGTGAACGGCGTGCACGGAAGGGGTGCTGAGGTACATATTTAGTATTATAAAACAAAATATTATTATTATATAAATCTGTATTGGATACAACGAAAAATCTCTCTCTTTCAAACTTTTTATTAAAACAAAGACGGTACAGAATAGTAAAAACTTAACAACACTGAGACATGGAATAGGATCTGACATTAAAAGAAAAAGACCTCTCTTTTAGAATAAAGTAGAAAAAGACTTCTCGTCTAAGATCATAAAAAAAATTAGAAGAAAAAAACAAGAAAATACGGAGAAATGTACAATACATGAAAAGGAAAAAACTTTTCGTCTATATGCTAGTCGAAAAATTAACAGTAAACGAAGTGATATATGTATAAGTATATCGTGGTTAATGATTAAAAATACACATTTTTTAATTTTTTAACTTGTTAAATTCGGTAAAAAGAGATAAACAGAAAAGGACATTTAACAAAAAAAATGATCAGCATAATCTCCCATCGAGGAAAATTGAAAGCAAGGTAATTTAAATTCTTGAGATCTGGAGATAAAATGTGAAAGATGCACATTTCACACACATATTCGTACACTCAAATAAAACTTATTCATGTACCAGTGAAAAACAAAGAGCGACAAAATAAACAGAAAAGAATATGAGGGCGTTTCACAAGAACTTGATTAGCGTAAGCTCACATTGAGGAGAAATGTAATTTAGATTTATGAAATCTAAAGATAAAATGTGAAAGACGCACATATATCACTTACATATAAATAAGAATTTTTCAACTATAAGTGAAAATCAAAAAGCAACAAAAACAGGAGAAAAGAAAAAGGGCGTTTCACCAGAATTAATTTTAATTTTGAGTAGCGTAGGCTGGTATGTAAGACATACAGGGTGTCCCACATCAAATAATACCGCGTCAATGGGTCTAAATTACGATTTGGGGGACAAATCAGAAAATTTAAGAAGAATGAATCATTTTGAAAAATTTAATAAGGCTAATAGAATTTTTTTTTTGCAGAAAATGCTAGATTTTTCGAGTATTATGTGCGTATTTAGGTGTTAAAGATTGGAGATAATCTAATTTGATATGGGACGCTCTGTATATATATAGGAGGGCCTTTAGGCGAAGTATAGGGAAGTGAGCGGCATAAGAAGATGCATATACACTACATGTATTAAAATATAATTTTGGACTAGTATGGATCTACAAATCCATGAAATACTTTAAATCTGTTGTTTAAATTATATCTGGTTCATATTCAGTATTTAGGAAAATTTCAAGATGGTATTAAACAAATATCAGAAAAAAAGGAACCAAAATAGAGACAACGTAAATTATAAAGAAGCGTTTCACAGATTACTAGAATAGCGTTGGCTCACATGGATAACGTAGATGAAAGTATATGTTTGGGCATAAGTGAGCATATTTCGATAATTTAGATCTGAGTATTAGAACTCTTTTTAGATCTAAAATTTATTTCTTTACTTGAAGTAAATTCTGTTATACATGTTAGAGATAGGGACTTTTATTTAAAGTATTTCGAAGACACTCCTGCAAGAGACGTATTTATGTTAATTTAGAATAATATTTTAAATATAAAAGAATTTTATTTAGAATAATATTTTATATATAAAAAAAAATTTTGCTCAGAAATTTTTTTGTCGAAGAAAGGATTGTTTAAAAAAAAAATTACAAATATTCTAGACGACAATAACAATTTTTAATCGGCATTGCTGAGGGTGGGCAGAGGAAGGAAGTTTAAAGTTAAATAATTTAGAATTGGGTCCCGTTGATATTAATTATTTAGCAGCACGTTTTGTATATTGTTTAATGTTGGCTGAACTGCAGTTACAAAATAAATCGTCTCAAGTATCTATTAAAAAAAGAAATAGACAACAAAAACATATAATCTACTTAGATAGACAATACATTATTCTTCTTTTAATGTAACATCGCTTAAGTATATATTATTTCGCGAAACAAATCATAATTTGCATGAAGTGACAAGCAGTATAATTTCTGTGATAAGAAATTCACGAATTTAAGTGTAAAGTACTTAAAAGAATGTAATAATATATTTTTTAAACCAGGATCAACTTGAAGATGGAAGGTTGAAAATGTGAAAGCAAGATTTAGATTTGGATTTTTAAAAACCATTAATTTTGAGTGAGAAAGTGTCGCCGCAGGCAAATTTAAAAAAAATATTCTTAAAAAACTAAATCAAAGGGCTAGAAGCAGGGGCGGATACAGGGGGGGGGCGGGAGGACATTCGCCCCCCCTGAATTTGAAATTTTTGTTCATATTTTTAGAATAGCTTCTCAATAGCATGCTTAAGGGAAAGAAACCCTAGTGCAAAACAGGAAAAATATCTGTCTTAATAAACTATAATGTGGGAAAAGTTAAAAATCTAGTTTTTTAGTCTTTAGGCATTAATTTTGACTCTTTTTGAGTCTTAAGTCAAAAAAAATTTTTACCTGCGGCGCGATTTTTTGTTCCTAATTATGAAATTTTTTTTTCCTAAAAAATCTTGCCCCCCCCCTCACTTAAATCCTGTATCCGCCCCTGGCTAGAAGGTGTCTACTCTCTTCTTGCGCTCCTAATTTTTCCTTGGGGGATGTCCCCCCAATTTTCCACGGGGGGGGGGGCGTCCCCCCATAAGCCACCTCTGTCAGTAATGGACCTTTGTCATTACTATTCTTTTAGTGTCAGCATTTGTATAACGTAAAAATTATAAGCCTGCAGCAAAAGCCTTTTTTATAATTTCTAAAATAATCATTTTGGTAGTTTGGTTAAGGTTTATTGAAAAAAAAACGAGATCAAATCAGTTTTAACTTTGGCAACTTGGTCCAGTGTAGTAAGTAATTAAGGGTTTAATGTTTTGATTTGATATTTAAAATAATATTCCATGTTTTGCAAACAGTTTTCAGTATACTAAAGTACTTCTTATAGCATAAGTACATATTTAAGCATTTCACTTTTCCGCTATCTCTCTTTAAAGGGCAAAATCTTTTTAAAATAAATTTCCGAAAATATTTTTCAACTAAAAATCTTTTGAAAAAAACAAGGACGACATGTTTCCAGAAACACCCGGATTTCTTATCTTTGGATTTCTCTAAATTTAACATCCCCCCCCTTAAAATAAACAGCTGTTTTATTTACATTATTTTAATAATTTAATTGATACATAATATACTTGATTTTATTATGATATTGAATGTGTATGTGTTTACAGAAACTAATTGAAACTAACCAAAAATGAATATTGTTGAGATGATTTTTTCTTAAATTAATGAATAAAAACTCATTGGCTTTTGTTTTAACATTACTAACTCCACTTATACTTATTTTATAGCCCTAGACATATGATAGCCGGACGTTTCACCTGATTGATTTGGCGGCAAAATACTTAAACTGCAAAATACTTAAACTGCTTTTTTAATACACCATAATTTCTTCAATATTAGTGTTTATACGAAATGAACTGAAAACTACAGTAATAAATAACATTAATAATGTGACAAAAAATTAATTATTTATTATTTCCATAAGATAATTTGTATACATACATCAAAAGAATTTACAATTAGTTTAATTATCCTTCATTTCTCTCAAGAATTCTTGCCGATTGAACTGGCTTCGGATCAGTGCAGGTCTTGTCTTTGAGCTTTTTGAGAAGTAGTTTTACAGTCTTTTCTTCTAAGACCTAAAAAGGACTTCCCTGCAGTCTGTATTCCAGGCTGGTCAGCTGTAAAACTTCTAAACCATCGTTTAGTTTGGTTGTTTGTGTGGGCTCTTCGCCATTTCTCTGCTCTTAAAAGGTCGTTTTACCTTTCCATTTAGACTGTGTGACTTTTGGCTGAAACGTCGTCGTCACAATAGCATGAATAAATAGACAAAATTAAGTGGTTCCGGTTACAAAGGGAATACGAAGACGACTTTTTGATTAAATGTTGTCCTTGTTATTGCATGATTACGTTGTCCTAATAAAAAATGATGACTTTTGGATTTTTGTCGTCTTCATATTTCAGTTTATTTTTGCTCCCATAGTAAAGAAAATGAATATAAATTTATATTTTAATATTTTATAAAAAAATTATTGTTACCTGTAATTTTTGTACTATTTTTCTCGGGAATAAGTTTTGACAAGGATTTAATGCAAGGAAAGGTATTTCAGAGGTGTACGCATCTTTTGTACTGCAGTGTACTGTCACTGGGGGGGTAATGTAAACACAAGACGGATGTCGAAGCCTGACATGTGATCCATCTTTCACATAAATAATCAATGAAATATTCTGGTCATAGGAAAATGTGGATTATCAAAATTATCAAAGTTCATCGGATACTAAACAAACACTGATGTATCTATTCTTGTTTACAAATTCCGCCCAGAGAGAACTGGTTTCAATATGTACGCAGAGTATACACAACTGCAATTAACTTTCCTTGCATTACATTCTTGAGTTTTGAGAGTTTTTTTAATAGGTTTGTCACAATATTTCTGGCCCTGACAAGAGAACTATCTACTGTGTGATCATGTTGGTTTTTTTCTACAATGAAATCCCAACTCGTGATAGCTCTTCCTTTGCAGCTTGGTATTACACACTTCCAGTAAGAATTTTCTTTTCTGGTAGAAATTTTTGGAGTACTTGAAAAAAAACTCCAACCTGGAGAATATTTTTTACGCGTTTCCCGAAATTAAAACAACTTGGTTCCTCCATGACAATTATTAAAAAACTTGATATGTGTAAAATTTTGGATAAGTGCAAAATCAACCACTGCAGTGTACATGTGTATGATGCATACAGTACAATTTTACACATTATTTGGCCCAGGGATGTTTAAATTGATTTTTTGTTGATATTTTTAGTTTTTTTAAATATATAAGTTTCGGCAAACCCTATCTCAGCATAGAATATGTTAGTGTTAGCAAGTTATGAGAACTGTAAAATCAAGCATTTACCGCCAAGACAATAAGGTGAAACGTCCGGCTATCAGAAGACATATAAATCTTGTTACCACAATGTTCTCGTTTACAGCTTTAGGTTTAAATGAATAATTGTCAAAATCCAATAAAATTTTTAACGTCGCGAAGAGCATGCATATTTTTTATTATTGTAATACAGGACTTTTACAAAATAGTAGAATTCAGGGTTAGTTTGTGAAGGGGTATCATAGGCTCTTGATTTCTCACAGTCAACTATAGAGGATGATGAATTAGTGTGAAAGATAAGTAAATGTGGATATTATGAAGCTTTAAAATTAAGAAAATTAGGATTTGCCGCTATTTAATTGAACATAAGAAGTTAACCAGGAAAACGGGACAACTTTTTGGACTTTTTACTAGATTACTAGGTGAATTTAAATTTTATATAATCTGTATGCAAGAAGTTCGCTCTATACCTAAATATTTCAAGACAAACTGCGCAATCAATAATTTGAGTTCAATTGTAGGTGGAATTGTTATGCTTAAAATGTACACTGTACAGTGTACACCCTTGTATTTTTTTATAATTCTCATTCTCTTTAATGGGCCAAACAATTAAAACAACCTACTCTGGTTAGGCGGGTCCAAACTACATAGTAAATTGTGATTTTTTATTTGTATTATCTCGTGCTTTGTAGTTGAATAAAAATATGAATGTAATGTTTGTTGCAAAATATAAGATATTTTGTAATCGTAGAAATTAGGGTTCTCTGGAAGGGTTTAGAATTCTGTACACCGTAATTTCAAGGTTTTACGTAATAAACTTTTTAGTTTTTATATGATAAGAAAATGCCAATGTGGAAAAATTATTAAGAAAGAATTTTTGATTCTGTCGACTTACGTCATAGACATATTTTTAGGGTGTAAGTGGACCTTTAAGATTTTTAAGGGGTTGACAAAAACATAAAATAAAATAAGAACGTATTATACAGGGTAATTCTAAATTGGGATGAGAGACAAATTGGAACTATTTTAAAAGTTATGAACAGTAGCAGAATTGAAGGAGTTGAAAGTACAGACACTGTACACTGTACACCGATTAGACGGATTCCACCCTGGACTTACCAGGGCGACGTTTCAATTGGTTTTTAAAATTTCAATTCAAACGAGTTTTGGTCAAGAATTCAACAATCTTTTAACTTACGGAGTTGTCTATTAATACTTTTTTATAATTCGACAAAAAAATAAAAGTCGAAAAATTTATAATTAGGATGAGGTCAAATTGTAATTTAAAGTAACAGATTCCTGGGATAAGGACCGAACAGTTGAATCAGCGTGATTCTGTCCAGTGGGAGATAAGGATTCTATAATTTACAAGTTTAATCAATGAGAGATATTAATCAGTTTGTTCTTAGTTTGTTATCTCCTGTTGAATTCTGTATCCAAGACGAGAAGGTTAGTTTGCTAAATATTCTCAAATACATTTTTTCCAATTTAAATATTTATTTGTTTAAAACAGTTCAAGTTTAAGGGGCCAACGTTCTATATCTTGCAAACATACAGGGTGGCGTTTTTTTACATAATCACTGATAGTGAATTAAGCATATTTTAAGGTTTTTATATATTTTTACAATTTTAATCTGGTTTAGTGACAACCATTGCATACAAATATTCTCGGTTTCTGACTTTTTCGTTTTGTAATTATTGTTAGTTTAAAGAGTTAGTTGATTTATTCCTTTTTATTTTCCAATGCAAAAAAAAACACAGGAAAAAGTATTTTTAAATAATCTTCACACTTTTGAATTTTCTCTTATGATTACATAACAAAATGCACCTAGTTTAAAATACAAGTAGGAAAATGTGTGTACTTATATTATCAAAAGGTTTACATCATTCATTAGTTTTTTTTACAGACTTAAAACAATGCATATTAAGATTTGGTCTATGATCTTTAACGTTTCAAATCCTTTTCACTTCTCAGTCTTTAATAAAATCACTATTATTAATATTAATATTTTTTTTTCTAATCTTTCTTATCTTCATTAATAATAACTTTATTATCATAGCAATTATTATTATTATTGCTAATATTATTATAATTTTTATCATCTATATCATTATTATTATTATCATTATTATTGTATGTATTCATCATTTATACTTGTCTAAAGCAAAATTACATCAAACAATATAAAAGTTTATAATTTAATACTAATACTCTTTTCTCTGGATATCGCATCTTATGATTGACAGGATATGCCAAAAACCAGCTGCCATACAAGACTTTTAGCATGAGTATAGTTTAGTTATTCAGAGGTGCGACACTGAACCAAATGCATCTTTTAAATCAAAAAATGTTACATTAACCGTTTTCTTGTTTGTCTCTGCTTGGCTTATAATCTCTTCAAGGACGACATTATGCTCAATAGTGCCATTAACGCCCGGAGGCCTTCTGTACTTTCTCATCAATATGATTATTCACTGTTAAAAACTTTTTGCAATGGAATATGTAAGAGAGAAGTTTCCTGGGTCATTCAGAACATTCACTTTATTTTACAGGGTGGCTAATATGTGGTGAAGACAATTGAATTGGAATAATATCTTATACGGAATACCATCAGGGCCTGGAGAGGACTTTAGATTTGTACTTTTTAATATATTTTTTTACATCCTTTGGGTGTAGGGGCTCACAATTGAATGGTTATAAATTTGAAGATTCATGGGTTATTGACACAAAGGGGAACCAGTTTAAACTGTTCAGGTCTATGTTACCGTGTGCTGTATTTTTCCGGGTCGAAGGTGTTCGCAAATCCTAGGTCAAAGGTTGGTTTCAAATTCTCCTGTAGTAATGATCCCTTTGCAGCTTGTTTAAAAAAATCCCAACGGTTTTTGTGAAATATTTTTTCTTGGTGTGTGGTAGTTTTCATTATAAATAATATCAATTTGGAGGTTTTCAAATTCAATCATATTTTGAGAAACTAATACCGGAGTACATTCTTAAAGTACAAACTGGTCCAGCTTGCAAAAGCTGGATGAAGGAAAGGGGAGACTAATGTTAAACATATTTAGCTTTTATTGGTATCTGTCTAGGGGCGCCTAGTCAACAAATCGAAGAGGGAAACATTTCAAGAACTACCATAAACATACATTATAAATTTGTACCATACATTTTAGACAAATACTGTTTAAATCCATGTCATAGAGAAATATTATGAAACGATACCATCTATATATAAATTTGGCTTGTCTGTCTGTTTGTCTGTCTGTTTAATTGTATCCAATAAACGTCAAAACGGCTGAACCGATCGGGCCCAAATTTTTTGTGGGACATCACGTGACCACAGGGAAGGTTTATGGATAATCAGAATCTCAAAAATTTGCCTCCATAAAAATTCGATTCTCATGAAATTTTTAAAATTTCCGAAAAAAATATTATTAAATCCGCGAACATTTTTGTTATTGTTATTGTTTACAAGGAGAAAATGTTCAGATAAAGCAAATGGTAGATGGGTGCGAAGCGCCTTGAAACCCTAGCATTGAATATTTGACTAGGTGAGTTATTTTTGTTTAACAGAATTAAGTAGACATGAAATTTATGTGTAGGAGAGATAAATTTGACAGGGTTTTAATACTTCGATTCTTAATCCGACCCGGAGCTTTCTCCAACCTTTCCTTCTCCTCTCTTTTCCTCTCCAGGTCTCTACTCAGCTGATTAACACATTGATTTTCCCTCACTTTATACAAACGAACAATTTCTACACGTTCTAGAGTATTCAAGATCATGTTTTAGCATCTAAAGCTCCCAACGTGGAAACAATTAAAAGTTAGAGAAATCTAAATCAGCATGTTACAGAGTTCAAACCTTAGTCTTATATATTCAGCTCAGGGTTATCAATAGGAAGCTTATCAGGGTGTTACTCTTTACTATACAATCCGTTCGAACAGTTCTTATTTATTTCTATTTATCAATAAAATAATGTCTTCATCAATTCTTTGCTAAATATTGTTGAATATTTACGCTGTAAAAGGGACTGTAGGCGTATTTTCAAGTGACACTCTATTTATAGCGTGCAGGTGTGTCCAAAATTTATAACGGTAATCTTTAACCCTTTATCTGAGTAACAATAAGGAAGATATTGTGTTTTTCATCGTCTTTGCAACATAAATCCGTAAATCACTTTACAGGGAAGCCACACGCAAAAGGATACTTTAAACATTCTTGATCTTGGACAGTTGTGTTTAAAGGGTACCGTTGTGAACTGGATATGTTTCTCTATAGATGGAGCTGGTCACATTGTCTACAGTTCATCCTTAACAAATGTTATTATTTTATAATTCTATCTTATGATTAAAATTTTAAGATATTTAGAAAGTAAACTTATCACCCTGATGGATTTAAATTGAGAAGGGATGGAATCTGATGAGAACATATCTAGGTCTGGAATAGATTGTTCCTACTCCAGGTTTAGGAAACCGGACGACTGACAAAGAAAACAATGCGCTTTTCGCCCTAATAAACACAATACTTTAAACTTAAGTGATTTAGGAAAAAAATTCTTTCCTAAAAAACCTCCCTAGTGAAGTTAGAAAAGTGCTTTTAAAGCTTTCTAACTAGTTTCTCCTGGTTTATCTTGGTGTCGAATATCAGTCTTGAAATTGCAAGAATTCAGTTCTTGAAACTTTGTACTCCGGGTCGGAGGCATGGTTCACCACTTCGGAAAGGTTTTGACGGAGGAGGAGGAGCAGGGACTTAATGAGAGTCCGTCCAGTGAGAGGTTGTTGGGATACAAATGTAAGAACGATTCCGTTGTATTTGTATATTTAAAGATTAGTAGGAGGAGAAGATGTGGTTTTTCACTTGATAGAAATTCTAAAACTATAAGAGCATCTGTGTTCAAGTTTTTAATAACTCATTATTTATTATCTCTTCATAAATGTCTGCCAAAAAATACTTCTAATTTTTAATTAAATTTGTTTGAATAATTACAGTTCAAACAGATAATTATAAATATTTAAGATATAAAAAAGATATAAAAACATATCAAAATATTGTTAAATGACGGATCTCTAAACCTATGTAGACAGCAAGGTTATATATACTATATATGTTATTGTTAAAGGTTATAAATGTATGTCATATTTTGTGCGTCATGATACGTGCATTAGCGTCCTCATTGTGCGTCATGATACGAGCATTAGCGTCCTCATTGTGCGTCCTCTATTGCCAACAGAAAATGTCTATAAACATTCGGAACACATATAGATCTACCTTTTTATATTACTATTAATCATAGTTCTGCCTCAACTAACTTTTACTATTTGTTTAAAATGAAACAGAGGGGATACAAATATTTTGAATAAATTGAAGAATTATAAATATGTTATTAATGCTAATACATGGATGTACTACTCATTGCTCGCCCCAAAATCCAATTTTCTATTTTTAATGTATTTTCAACCTAGTGCCGTAGACCTTCGATATTTTAAACTATGAATTCTGCTAGATAGATAAAATAGGCATGCATTTTTAATATTAATATTGAAGGCTTGCACTTTCAGGTTGCAAAGGGATTACTAAGTTCGAGTTTGTTTATTTTATATAATCAAGCTGTTGTGCAATATTAAAATTTCTTATTTTAAATTATTATTTCTTTATTGCATTCTTTCATTGCCTTTACATCCATTTTCGATAATATAAAACTATCAAAGAAAACCAAGAATTTGTGTTTAAACGTTTTCGTGGATTTATTGTTGTCTGTTTAGACTGTGAGGTGATGACTGAATCTATTCCGGAGAAAAAGAATTCTATCACTAGTATCTCATCCTTCTCAAGGACTAGCAATGATCTGCAGACACAACGTAGTATTGAGAAGGACATGGTCGTCCTCAACCCTGGTACAGAGGACGAGATCGAGGTGTGGGGGTACAAGAGGAACCCTTTCAAGGAGTTCTTGACCCTCCTGGTTGTGATCTGTAGCTTTGGTATGGTTGGATTGTTCCTGTACTGGGTTGAACACTACAGGCTCTACTGTACATCTTCTCTTTGTTCTCTTAGAGATGCAACCAGTGTTCTTATTGTGGTGAGTTGTTTTAATTTTAGAATATTAAAGGGATTGTAACCTAAATTTAGAATATTAAAGGTATTGTAACTTAGTTTTAGAATGTTAAAGGGATTGTAACCTAATTTTAGAATATTAAAGGGATTGTAATCTAATTTTAGAATATTAAAGGGATTGTAACCTAATTTTAGAATATTAAAGGGATTGTAACCTAATTTTTTAATATTAAAGGGATTGTAACCTAATTTTAGAATATTAAAGGGATTGTAACCTAATTTTAGAATATTAAAGGGATTGTAAGCTAATTTTACTGAGCCTGTTTTAAGAGTCCAACGAATGATTCACAAAGAATGAGACTTTAAAGACGACCTAAAACTTTTAAAAATTATCAATTAACAATGGTTTACTATAATTTTGCAAAGAAAGAATGTTTCAACTGCAAGAATACAAGAAAAACTTCTGTACAGTCCATTGTAAACTTCTGTACAGTTCATTGTAAACTTCTGTACAGTTCATTGTAAACTTCTGTACAGTTCATTGTAAACTTCTGTACAGTCCATTGTAAACTTCTGTACAGTTCATCGTAAACTTCTGTTCAGTTCATTGGAAACTTCTGTACAGTCCATTTTAAACTTCTGTACAGTTCATTGTAAACTTCTGTACAGTTCATTGTAAACTTCTGTTCAGTCCATTGTAAACTTCTGTTCAGTCCATTGTAAACTTCTGTACAGTCCATTGTAAACTTCTGTTCAGTCCATTGTAAACTTCTGTTCAGTTCATTGTAAACTTCTGTACAGTTTATTGTAAATTTCTGTACAGTCCATTGTAAATTTCTGTTCAGTCCATTGTAAACTTCTGTTCAGTCCATTGTAAACTTCTGTTCAGTCCATTGTAAACTTCTGTACAGTCCATTGTAAACTTCTTTACAGTTCATTTTAAACTTCTGTACAGTTCATTGTAAACTTCGGTTCACTTCAAAGTCTCTTAAAGTTACGTTAATAACCCTGTTAGTTCAAAAATTAGGTAAAATCCTTTGTTTTTTAACACAAAATTCGATATCGTTTAATACCTACAATTTTTTTTTAAATAATTAGTGTTAGAAATAATGACTTACTTTTTCAAATGGTGCCTTTATCAGTCAAAGTATCGAAATATTTTGATGAAATATTTAGATTTTAATCAAGCTTTTTATCTAAAATTCATCGAATAAATGGACAAATTAGTAGCTTTCTAATCTAAACACTTTAATTATTTTACAAAAACTTTCCTAAAACATTCTAATTGTTTGTCTTCATGTTCTACTCAGACTTATTCAGCTTTGTTTCATTTCTGAATAATTTATACAAAAAATACTGGGTTTTTTCGGTTTAATTCCACAGGTCAAGGAGATCAATTAATTATTCATAAACTAATCAGATTCAGTTTAAAACTTAACCATGGATACTTTTGTACTTATTTAGAGACTTAAACCTGAGACTTATAGGCTTCTTTAGGACGAAAACGGGGAGAACAAGAGACATGGTTGAACCACTTCTTTTAGCTTGAACTAGCTTGAAGTGGTTTAGCTACTCGTTATACATCAAATCCATGGTCATGTGGACCTTTCTTGTTTCAAACATTTTTAATTAAGAATCTGTCCAAGTTTGAAATATTTACGGTTTTTACCCATAGGTTGCTTGGATATAGGAAATAGAAAATAGAATTTGAAAAGAGAGTAAAATCAGTTTCAATTTGTAGATATTATCAAAAATTAGCTGAATTAAGAAAAGTATGATATCTTTCTTATATTATCTAGATTTCTTACATAGTTTTCTTATCCCTGATAAATTAGAATCTAGGAAAGCCTACTGAAACCAACCAGGGTTTCTAAAAAATGTCGTGTATCGAAATACTACCTTCATTTTTTTGACACTCTACATTGTACAGTGTACCTTCTACCGTACTGTATGAATGAATATGAGCAAATACGCGGCCGAAGAAGGGTGCTGGTGTGACGGGGATTAACTATAAAAATATATCGCTATTATTCTCTTTTTGATATAAACCATCCCAACGGACCTGAAAAGTGCATTCGAATTTCTCTGGCAAATAAGACGCGGCTGGTCACTTTTGCTTCAAATAATGGACTTGACTAATCACTTATAGTTGAAAATGATTTAATTTTGTAACTTTTCAAATGTTTATTACTGTACGATAAGACGTTGCATTTTCTCAACGAAAAAGTTTTAAAACTGCAAAATCATAATCTTTACATACTTATTACTTTTATTCAATTTTCTAATAGTTAATTGCGGTTTTTTTAGATTTTATAAAAACAACCCAAGTATACATTTGGCTCCGGCGTTTTGATTTTTGTTTACAACTGACTTAACATACAACAAGGAAAATCTTGCCGATTTCTTTCTGCAAACGTAAAGCTAAATAAAGAATTTTTGATTGTCTAGAGTTACGTAAAGTATACGTGAGATAGTGTGGTAATATTTAAGGCTAAGGCGTTGCAACCCAGTCTTAAAAACTGGTCATAGCAGTCTGGGTCTATCCGACATAATGCACAATGCACATTTAGTCGTCGTATAATACATCAATACAATGAATTCAATTTTGTTCTCTACCAAGCTTTTAAGCAGCATGGATGCACATAAACATGGAGACAAACAGAAGCTCTCAATCAACAGCTTCTCTTTGTTTACTTGTAAACTTGTAATTTAAAAAAGCTTGTCAGAAATAATAACTTAAATAGAAAAATTTCCCTCATTGTATTGATATAAACGTCGACTACTGTACAATCATGTTGCTGAGGCAAGGTTATCAAACAAATTAACATCATGTTATATATTTAGGACAGCTACAAGGGGATCCATATCACGAGGTATGTCAAGAAAGTGAAGACGATCAGACACGAGGACGAGGATATTCTTATACCAGTTCAGGGAACAGCGGACTTCAAGGTAAAGTCGACATCATATATATATCAATTCAATAAAGACGACAATCTATTGCACTTTTGACCTCTACTAAGCTTTCAAACACTTACATATTTAATCAAAGAGAAGTTGTCTATTGACAGCTTCTATTTGTTTACTTCTAAAATTGTGATTTGAAAAATGTTTGTTAGGGATTGAAGAATTATTAATAAAAGTGGTCTTTATTATATTAATCTCCCATTGCATAGAAATGAATATTCTGTATATTGAAATTAAGGACACCATTTTTTAAAAGTAAGCTTTATTTTGTAAATATACTCAATGATTGGACACCAAATCGGTAGTTTATAATGGGAGATGGGACAATATAATATGGGAGATGGGACAATATAAGAGTTTATAATGGGAGATGGGACAATATAATATGGGAGATGGGACAATATAAGAGTTTATAATGGGAGATGGGACAATTGCATGACGTTCTCACATTTTCTGTGTTATCTTTTCATTGCTCAATACCAAAGTAATAACACAATCTGAATTTTATACAATAGTCTCTGTGAATTGGGTTTTTAACCGAAAGTTGATAATGTTTAGGGTTGAAAAGGAACTGTATCTCTTTAAACATATCATACAAAACAATATTTAACAACAAAAAACAATCTAAGATTTTTTATTTCTAGAATGTGAATACAATCCGGTTTTTTAACATAAAGAAACGAAAATATATTTGGAGTAACGAGGATATGAAGTTTGTTGAATGTCAGGGGATGGATAAAAATATCCGTCTGGTTCAGCTACACAGCTACTCTGCTGGCATCTCGGAGCAGGAGTCGGAGATGAGGAGAACCCTGTACGGAGATAATGATATCAAGGTTCCGGTTCACTCGATCCCTGTTCTCCTGGTCAAGGAGATCTTGACTCCGTTCTACGTGTTCCAGGTGTTTAGTGTATGCTTCTGGTACGCTGATGATTACTGGTTGTATGCCTCTGCTATTCTGGTGAGTAGGATTTAAAGGGTTTAAAGTTGTTAAAAAAATTCTCCATATGTAAAATACTGGGCATACGTACTCGTAAACCCATAATTCTGATGAAAATACACAGACTTTGGATTTTTTGTCTTCAAATCCATAGTTTTTTCGGAATTCGGAAAAAAGTTATTGGGTCGGGCTTTTCGGGCTTTTTAGTTTTTTTTTCTGATTCTAACGTTTTTTCTTGACGATTGACGAATGAATGTCTCAAGTTATTTCGAAGATGAAATATGACATTTAAGTCTTCTATCATTTGTCATGTTTCGTGGGACACCCTGTAGGCTGTAAGTTATAAAAGTTTTTAAAATAAAAAAACTGTACACCCCTACTCTTTCTTCCCATGTCATTGCCTAGCATTTAAAATTTCATTTAGTGCGCAGAAAGATTTTTTTGGTTTACATTGGAAATTCCTTCTAATCCAGCTATTTCTAGTTTGGTGTTGGAAGAAAAATTAAACATGACAATATTTTGTTTGCGTTTTGTCACATAATATATGCAGTCTGTAGAGTTGTTTGTATCTTATTTAGGACTTTGGTGCTACTTAATATTCTTTAAGCTATAATTTTTACTTTTTTCCGCCTTTTGTCCAACATTACCGACCTATGATTTCCCCAACAGAGGGAGGTTAGGTTACTTAATGTCCCTTGGGACAGTTAAGTAAAATAACCACCAGTTCTGCAAAGTTTACGGGGGGAAAATAGCGCATTTTCATCTCAAACGACGATAAAATTTTGTACAACTACTTTTTCGGGAAATTAACCACGGGTTCCCTCGACCAATTTTGTCTACAAAACATCCCTCGCGCATTGGTCTTGGGAATCCTTGGTAAAGTAAAACTCCCTTAACTTCCCTGTAAAGTAGTTGTAAATAATTATAACCATTCCTGGGGTCTAAAATATTTAGTAAAGTATATATATATCAAGTATACAGTCTATACCCCTGAAGCATGACATTTCACAAATGTTAAAAAGTGCTGTCAAGTGAAAATTTTTAAAGTCATTCTTTTGACTGGCTGATACTGGCTTCATTGTTAGAAATTTGAACCATGAATTTGTCTCTTTCGTCAATATTTGATTATTAAACAATATTTATTTAGCTAGCTGGAATTCTGGTCATTGATTTCAGCATAGATAATTACGAAATAGTTAAAATGAATCAATAAGGCTAGGGGTAGGATTTTTTACATTTTTTAGACGTACAATGAGGACAGCAAGATCTAGTTTAAATTTAAATATTACAAATATTGTTGTGTTTATTGCAGTGATTGTATAAAACTAGTTCTACAGCTGTTTTTTATGAAACGTAACAGTAAAATGTAAACATACTCTCTTTCCTAAATTCTTCCTGATTTGAATTAATAGAAAATATATTTTAGTTAACCAGCTTGATAAGCTTGGGTGCAGCACTGTACAATACTAGAACAAACCAACATAATCTTAGAGATACCATCATCAGCAGCGAATCCGTTATCGTCTTTCGTCCGGACGGATCCAAGGAGACGATCATGTCCAAGGATCTGGTTCCTGGAGATCTTATCGAGGTCCCTGATCATGGTTGTCAGATGCACTGTGATGCAGTATTGGTTGAGGGTCAGGCAATCATGAATGAATCCATGTTGACGGGGGAGAGTGTCCCCATCACTAAAACCAGCGCCGTCAACGAGGACGAGAGATACAACAGCAAGGAGCATGAGAAGCACACCTTGAAATGTGGAACCCAGGTTATCCAGACTAGGAAGAAGAAGGATCAAATCGTTAAAGCAGTTGTAATCAGAACCGGATACTTGACTACTAAAGGAGATCTGGTTCGATCCATCCTGTATCCTCCTCCAGTGGACTTCCAGTTTGAATCTGACAGCTACAAATTTGTTATATTCCTAGCGTGTGTTGCTACGGTGGGAATGATCTATACGCTAGCTAAGATGGTTATTATTGGAGAGGATGGAAGTACTATTGTTCTAGAAGTCTTTGATTTGATAACTATAGTTGTACCTCCTGCTCTTCCAGCTGCTATGACCATAGGAATAGTTATTGCTCAGCAAAGGTTGAAGAAGAAGAATATATTCTGTATATCTCCGAGAACAATTAATGTGGCAGGATCTATAAATTGTGTCTGTTTCGATAAGACTGGAACCATTACAGAGGATGGGATGGATATGTGGGGAGTTATTCCTTGTCA
Organism: Eurytemora carolleeae; assembly: GCF_000591075.1. NCBI lineage: Eukaryota > Metazoa > Arthropoda > Copepoda > Calanoida > Temoridae > Eurytemora > Eurytemora carolleeae. The sequence continues at coordinate 28,789 of NW_019396234.1, read as the reverse complement.
GACAGGACTAGAAACTGTTCTCCATGATAATAATAAAACTGAGAGAGAGTTTTCCGAGCCTACCAGGAACATCTCTGACCTGAAGACAGAAAGTAAGATGTTGGTCGGGATGGCAGTTTGTCATGAGTTGAATGTGATCGAAGGAGAGACTATGGGAGATCCACTGGATGAGAAGATATTTGAATCTACTAAATGGAGTTTAGAACAGGACGGAGATGAACAGAATCAAGTGGTAAGATCAGTTTCCTAAATGATACTAACCAAATATTAATATTAAAGATTTTATCCTTATATCAATCATTTTTGTTTAGGATCAGTTATTGATGCCCTATGTGAAATCTCCTCTGTGCCAGGATGAATCCGTTCTACAGGCAGCTCCGCAGAGATTGTTCCAGTTCAGCTCCGACAACCAGTGCATGTCCGTGATCTGTCGTGTGTTCCAGGAGGAGCTGGAGGGAGGGTTCACCGAACCACAATGTATCATCTTCTGCAAAGGGAGTCCGGAGAAAATTGGAAAAATTTGTAAACCTGAAACCATTCCCCTGGATTATGCTGAAACTCTGGATAAATATGCTAGTTTTGGATACAGGATTATAGGTATAGCCTGTAGATATATTCCAACCAATCTGACAAAGCTTGGAAAATTGAACAAGATGCTGAGATCAGAGATAGAATCTGATTTAACCTTCCTTGGTCTGATTATCCTGGAGAATAGGATTAAACCGGTCAGCGCAACTGTATTTAAGGTAGAATTTAACCCATATGTTGATAAACCTTGATTTATAATTAGAAAACTGGATCTATTTTGACATTTGTAATCTTATTCAGGAACTTCACGGAGCTAATATACGTCCTGTAATGGTTACAGGAGATAATATATTGACTGCTGTGAGTGTGAGTAGAAACTGTGGATTACTACAGGATGGAGATAAACTTATCCGAGTTGTTGCTTCTCAGGACGGAGATAATCATGTAATCAAGTATCATGTTATAGCAGAGGATGGAACTCCACTAGAGGAGAGCAAGGACAGAAAGATTAATATTGACAACTCATATCATTTTGCTTTGGATGGGTTTACATTTGATATCATTGCTAAACATTACAAAGAGGAACTTTTGCCCTACATAGCTCGGCGTGGAACCGTGTTTGCGAGGATGCGTCCTGATATGAAGCAGGAGCTGGTTGAAACCCTCCAGGATCTGGGATATTTTGTAGGGATGTGCGGAGACGGAGCTAATGATTGTGGAGCATTGAAAGCCGCTCATTCAGGGATATCCTTGTCAGAATCTGAGGCCAGCGTAGCTTCTCCCTTTACGTCTAAGACCCCGGATATATCATGTGTTCCACAGCTTATCCGAGAGGGTAGAGCAGCGCTAGTGACATCATTCGGGATATTCAAGTACATGGCAGCCTATTCCATAACTCAGTTTGTCTCTGTCATGATTCTATACGAGATATTTTCTAATCTCTCAGATACTCAGTTTCTCTACATCGATCTCTTCGTGATAACAACACTGGCAGCTTTCTTTGGACTTAACCGAGCATACGAAGGTCGACTGGCCAGCTCACCTCCTGAAAACTCTTTAATATCCCCCCTTCCTCTCTTCAGTCTTATTTGTCAGCTAGCCATAGTAACCGCTTTCCAGGTGCTAGCTCTACGGTTTACCCAGATGCAATCCTGGTTTGTGGAGTTCAACGATGAGGAAGCTTGCTTTAACGGTACTATAGCAGAAGATAACTTTAACAGTTCTGGACTCCTGGATTTGGAAAAATGTACTGCTGACGAAAGTCCTGTAGCTTGTTATGAGAACTATGCTATATTTAGTGTTTCACAGTTTCAATACATCATCCTGGCGATATCCTTCGCTAAGGGGGCTCCGTACAGGACGCATCTCTTTTATAATATCCCTCTTTTGGCGGATATTGTTGTACTTACCTCCTTCTCTTTATATTTAACCATTTCACCACACGTTGTCTTCATATCTGGGTTTATTACAGGATTTGAACTGTTTCATCCCCCTGAAGAGTTTATGAACTTCAGGTTGGAGCTCATTGGTCTGGCTGCAGCTAATCTTGTAGCCAGTGTGTTCTGTGAGTTGGTTGTAGCAGATATCCTAGTTAAGAAGATTATAAAGAAGAAGAATCAGTTCTATGATAGACTGGAAAAGGAGCTGAAGAATAAACCTGACTGGCCTCCTCTCTCCGATTCCTCCGCCACGTCCGCACCTCCCACTTTCGTTGCTGAGATCTCCAACCGTAACCACGTTATTATAACAGAGAAGGGAATATCAGATCCCTCGGATGCATTTGACAATTTATTCTCAACTCCGCCCAGTGCTTCTCATAAATCCGCCGCAGTTCTACTCAATCCTCCGCCTTACAGTCCTAGGAAGGAGCCGAATGGAGTGTTGGTCAACCTGAAACCTACCGAAGGAGTAGATTCCAACAGTTCAACTCCTTACAAAAAACCTGAATCCTCAACAACCTCTACTCCGGGTCTTACTGAGACTGATAGCTCCGTGTCTATCAGTAAGTTTGCCAGCTGTAACAGTATCCTGGAGGAGAATGGAGAAGGAAACCAGGATTTGAACCAGGAAAGCTGTCTTGTTAGCTCTCCAAACAAATTTCGGTGACATTCAGAAAACTGGTATTTTAAAAATATATATAATCATTATAATTTATAATTTTCTTATACTGTTTACAATTTTATGTTAGATATGGGTTTCTTGTTTAATTGAGTTGAGGAGTGTCTCGAGTTTGGGTAAATAATGTCCCTTTGTTCACAATGAATGTTTACATAATGTCATTTCGAATTAATTACAGAGCTGATATTATAAAAAAATTGAAAATAATCATTGAAATCGACACAATTTTTTAAAGCTTAAAATATGGATGCAACAACCATAGAGAATAGAATATATAGAGAGGAATTAAAAGAATCTCTCGGTATGAATATTTTCAGTCCCTTTCAGCCTGAAAGGGAGTTCAAAGTGTACAAATCATGTAAATGNTATCGTTAGAACTGACGAGGGTCAACCCAGACCGAAATATATTTTCAATAAATGTGGAACTAACATCTACTTTTTTACTCTACAGAGGTTTGGTCCATCACCATCACCGAATTTTAAATCTACCTGAACCCTGATGGATCCTATAAATTCCTTATAAAGTAAATACTAGAGGTTTGGTCAGAACTGCAACATACATAAATTCTTTATCATTAATGTTTGATAAACACAAAAATTAAAAGCGGATCCATAATTTTTCCTTAAAAATGTTGGTTCAACCGTAGGATTTACAGATAAATATGCAAACATTGTGTTGTTTTTTAAACGCGACGCCTTTCAGATGTTTTTTTGCTACAGTTCAGTTTAAAGCTTAAATAAACTTAAAAAGACTATTTTCACAGTTTCAATACATCATCCTGGCGATATCCTTCGCTAAGGGGGCTCCGTACAGGACGCATCTCTTTTATAATATCCCTCTTTTGGCGGATATTGTTGTACTTACCTCCTTCTCTTTATATTTAACCATTTCACCACACGTTGTNATTGAGGGTATAAATAGACTATAATGACGTTTAAAAAGTCCCATATAATCCTAATGTTTAGTGAGACTCCATGTATATTAAGTTGAATACACTGTTTACTGTTCTAAATCACATATTAATTACCGATTAGTGAGACTGAATGTTTCCGACATGTTTTTAGTATTTATTATTTCTATATATTTATATTTATTAAAAATATATCCTTCACCCTTCAGGGCCCCCCTGTTCAGTCCAGAACAGTTTTCCATTAGCTCCTCGTAACTCGGCTTAAAGGGACTAGAAGCGTAACTTCAAGTGACCCTCCATGCAAAGATGTTAATGCCCGATTCAAAATGTTACCCTTGAAACCTTGATCTGATCATTAATGTGAAAGACGCTGTTGTGAGAAGTTTTGTAATATACACATTATAGATGATCCTTCTTTTGTTATATGCATGCACTTGTTCATTATAGCAAATCAATCGATACTAAGTAAATTAAATAACAAGAAAAAAGAATAATCTTCAACAGTTGTCTATGTCCTGATTGATAGGCAGATTTGTAATAAACAAATAAAAAGACGAAGTTTTAGAGAGTAAAAACTAGAATCTAGGAATCAGTCAGTCGTCATCTTTCAACTCGTGCAGATCTATTATTATCCAGGATAGATCTGCACGAGTTGAAAGATGAAGACTGACTGATTCCTAGATTCTAGTTTTCTTGTTCGGAGATTTTCTTCTTTATCTTCGAGCATTTCTTGGATTTATCCTCTCAGATTCCTGCTTCTACAAAGTTATGGATATTTTTTATTTAAATAACATAACTTGAGGTTAAAAATAATCCAGGTTAATTCTCCTCTTGCTGCAACTTTGCCTGAGCTGGGTCGATGCTGGGTCCTTGTATTCAAAGCTGTTGCCTCCATCAGGTGTGCCTGCAGGTACACCTGATGGAAGCAAAGGCTTTGAATACAAGGCAAGGATCCTGAGCTTGCTGAGAACTAGCTAACTGAGCTAAAGCCTGCTGAGCATTAGCCAATTGAGCCTGGGCTTGTTGATAGGGAGCTTGAGCTTGATATGACTGCTGATAAGAAGCCTGAGCCTGCTGGTAAGGAGCCTGAGTCAGTAACAGGATCCTTACTAGCAGGCTCAGGCTTCTTATCCTGCCTGAGCTTGCTGAAAGGGAGCTTGAGGAGCCTGCTCTTGCTCGTTGTTTTCCATTCTTATTAGCACGTCTTTCTTGCTCAAATGCTTCTGCAAAACTGACCTGATTGCCGATTTTCGATAAGGTTTCCCGGATTTTTTGCTTAAATTTCGTTCATTTTCGAAAAAATTTAATTCTTTATTGCTTATGTAATTTTTATTTCAGATGAGTGGGAATTAGTTCTTTTTGTGAAAAAATGCGACTTTTTTGACAGTAAATCAATGTTAACTTCATTAATTGCACTTGAAATTTTTCCTGACACTCTTGAAACAAATATGCGCTTAAAAAAATCACCTCCAAAGACTTAAATGTCCGCGCGCGCGCGCAATAAAAAAAAATATCTTTGAATACTTATGTGCTACGTTTGGCCTAAGTTAAAAGTGCTTATTTCAGTAAAGAAATGCGGCAGTCACCTTCGTGGCTAAACCACAATTTTAAATAAACAGTTATTTAAATTATAAACATTAAAATCTAATTCATACTTGATCAGACAAAACTCTGAAGGGTACCATTGTGATTCAGACATTTCAACCTTTGCATGGAGTGTCATCTGAAATTACGCTAACAGTCCCTTTAATAAAGTATCGAGAACTTCTTTAGTATACTCAATGTATGTATATTAAACGTATAGGGAATATCTCTGTAAAGTATTAATTTCGATAACCCAAAAATTCTACGACTTAAGGATTTTTCCAAAGGAACTTAGTTTTAGCCACAAATTCAAATTTTCTAATCCCTATATCCTTGCAACTCCATGGTGTAAACCGTTAATATTTCAAACTACGACCATTTGATCAAACAGAATTCATAGTTTTAAATATCTAAGATCTAAGACATCGGGTCGCAAAGATATAGGGGTTAGAAAATCAGAGTTTGTGGCAAAAACTCAATTCCTTTGTCTTCTGTCTTCATATATCAAACATCGATATTCTGGTCATGCGAAACAAAATGATTTTTTAAATTTCAGTCAATTTGAAAGATATAAAACAACAAATAAGCCAGATACGATCAAAAACTGTTTATTTTCCATTTTTATTGTTTCTTGTGACACCAGGCAAAATATTGGTTTATTTTTTTAGACATTCAAGGTTCTAGGAAAAGAGTTGACTGAAAATTTTAAATTGAAAAGCTTTGTAAACAAAAGCAAACTTAATATTTTTATGTATATATTTATATAGCGTGGTCCAAATCATCAAAACTAGTTATACTGAGCTTGCTAAAAAAAGTCAGATATCATACAGGGTGTCCCAATAATTAATAATTCAAATAATTCTTTGATTTTTGTCTGTCTGTTTACAATTTGTTTGTTTATGTTTTGACTGCATACGTTTGTACCTAGTGAAACAAGAAATTACAGTTTACAAACAGAGTAAAATTGTCCGTCTTCACTGTTCGTATTGCTAAGACAATATAGCAACACATCTTTACAGCCATTTACCGTTTTCATAAAAAAAACTTTAGCAGACATAATAATATTATGTCTTTTGAAATTAGGTATTACAATGCTAATTCATAACAAAGACGTTATCGAATTCGTCACTGAATTCCCATGTTTATTGGGACACCCTGTATCGTTAGCTGATTTTACATTTTAGTCTTTTTAGTCTTTTATTTATTTTTATTCATTCACGAGCTAATTTATGTGATAAATGTTTATAAAAGATTATTTATATTATTGAATCGACATGTATATATTGTTTTATTAATTAATTTTACAGTCTGACAAGCTTGATTTTACAGGGGGGTGCCATTTATTAATCATTTTATACACCGAACATAATTTAATGTAATTGAACAATCGGCCGAACAATTGAAGTTAAAAACGAGAATTCTAAGAATTTATTTCTTTAATTTATTTGTTAGTATTCAAGGCTATAATGAAAGCTATGCCTTGGCTTGTATCTCATAAACGTTAAAACGGCTTGACCGATTGAGCCAATATTTTTTGGAGACCACAAATGACGATGATTAGAGGCGTTGTCAGGGGAGGGGCTTTGTGAGCTCAGCCAAATAGAATAGATTATACATAGAGTGGAATTTAAACAATCCCTTGGTAGGAATTTTGTCAGTGCCTTTCAGCCTGAAAGGGAGTTCAAAGTGTACAAATGTTCACAAATTATACGCAGTACATCACACCAATACAGTATGATCCCTAGACATATCTATTCCAATTTCTTTGTTTTATAAAGTTGTTAAATAACTTTAAACGTGTGTATTTGCTATAGGTTAATTAAAATCATTTTTTATCAAACATTAAAATGTAAAAATCGTCGTTTGTAAAGTGAATACTGAATACGTACAGAATTGTTAATCTTTTTTAATTCAGACTCTTTTGTGTACTGCAATTAATATCTTGTTTTAAATTAATTTTCCTATTTCAAATAGGGAGGCTTTAAAGGCGCTACGCACCCATCTTCTATTTTAATTGTGAACATTTTCTCTTTGTATATCATTGTAAAACAAAAACAATCAAAAAGTAATAATGGTTTCAATTTTGACAAAAAATATTTTTCTCAAAATTTGGATGATATTCGTAAATCAATGCAGAACACATACTGGCTGTACCAAGAAGCAAAACAAATTAGAAGACAACCCTAGCAAGTGGATTCTACTCAGATATCGAGCTAGGTTGATGGACCAGTAAAGAAAAAAATTGCAGTTTTGAAAATATCAAAATATTTTTTCCAAATCCAATCACATAGCAAAAAATGCAAAACTTCCCTGCAAGATTTAGGCAATATGCTTCCTTTTTTCAAAGGCAATTTAGATAGATATTTTGTCTGCAGTTTTGCAATATTTTTTCTTTTCCTTTAAGCTATTACAAATAGACATAAATTATGAATTATGAAAAATGGCATCAAAAAGAAAAATGCCGTTTAAAGCCATAAAAGCCATTTCAGGCTAAAAGCTTGACGCTCAAACTGAACCTTCAGCCATACTTATTTTATTGAGAAACAATAATGTGTAATGAGTCACTAATTTTGACCATTTCTAAGGTTTTCTGGTCCAAAAATGCCCCCCCCCCCACACTAGCAAATTCCATGCTACCTGCGGGCCGAAACAAAAGAATTTTATTTACTTAACTAAATAATTTTTTATTTGTTAAGTGTTCCACAGGGAAAATGTTTTTAAGTCATTCTTACAATAGAATTTAAGTAATTATACATTCTACATATAGAAGCTTCCCTCAATTTTCTAGGGTTGTTTCCCGCCTGCCCCTTAGCTGTCTCAGAGCCATTTTACTTTCTAACAAGACTTAAAACTAAGCAAACATAAATTGGATTGGTTAAATGTTTTCCTTCCATTTCACAGTTTTATGAGTCCCACTGTTTAAAAGTTATGAAATTGAAATTAAAGAGTTAATAGCCATTTACCTTCCTCATCCTCAATTTTAATATTTTGGTATCTTGAGTATTTTAAAAATATTGCTTTTTCCTGTTTGATTACCTCAAATTAAAAAAATGTGTCTTTTACAAGACATCAAACTGATTATTTTATGCTGATATGAACTCAGGAATGCATGACAGACTATCAGAGAACTGATTTAGAGAAAATCAAATAATTTTCAAGAAAACTTTTCTATAAAATGATGTTCCAGGTCCCAAAAGGTTATAAAGCACAGGTGTGAAGTACACCTGCAGTACGAAAACAATACTACAAAATGGCCGTTTTACACTTTTTTCGAGTAAATTCCACTCTATTTATACTCTTTGGGCTCAGCCTTCCCCCTGGACCAGTGAAATCAGGTAGCTTTTAGGCCCCAACGGTTGCTGAGTCCCTCCCTGAAAAGAACAAAAAATTTAAGCCCCCCTGGACATATTCCTGACTACGCCAATGACAATGACGTCTTGTGTTTACATTAGCGCCCAGAGACAGTACACTTCAGTACAGAAGATGTGTACAATTCTGAAATAACTTTCCTTGCATTACATCCTTGACCCAAGGAGTGTTCTATAGCCAGCAAGGGCACCCCTGCACTGACCAAGCTTTTGATGTGTACTGCAGTTATCTGCAAGACACTGATCGAAAAAAGTGGCGTTTGGTGAACAGTGAGTGTATAAATAGTTTAGTGAACAGTGAGGGTATAAATAGTTTAGTGGACAGTGAGGGTAGAAATAGTTTAGTGAACAGTGAGGGTATAAATAGTTTAGTGGACAGTGAGGGTATAAGTAGTTTAGTGGACAGTGAGGGTATAAATAGTTTAGTGGACAGTGAGGGTATAAATAGTTTAGTGAACAGTGAGGGTATAAATAGTTTAGTGGACAGTGAGGGTTTAAATAGTTTAGTGGACAGCGAGGGTTTAAATAGTTTAGTGGACAGTGAGGGTATAAGTAGTTTAGTGGACATTGAGGGTATAAATAGTTTAGTGAACAGTGAGGGTATATATAGTTTAGTGGACAGTGAGGGTATAAATAGTTTAGTGAACAGTGAGGGTATAAATAGTTTAGTAGACAGTGAGAGTATAAATAGTTTAGTGGACAGTGAGGGTATAAATAGTTTAGTAGACAGTGAGGATATAAATAGTTCAGTGGACAGTGAGGGTATAAATAGTTTAGTGGACAGTGAGGGTATAAATAGTTTCGTGGACAGTGAGGGTATAAATAGTTTAGTGGACAGTGAAAGTATAAATAGTTTAGTGGACAGTGAAAGTATAAATAGTTTAGTGGACAGTGAGAGTATAAATAGTTTAATGGACAGTGAGGGTATAAAAAAAGTGTACTTTTGTCGTATTTTAAAAATGTATGGGGAAAAATGTACAGTAAATAATTCAATTTATTGTTAGAAACAGGAGCTCGACTCCTACACACATCGGAAAATTTTATATTTCAAGTTAGTTAGTTGCTCAGAGCTTTAATTTAATAATTAATTAGAATTTGTAACTTTGGTAATTATCTATTGTTTTGTTTAAAATCCAAATACTAGTATGTCATTTTGTCTAGTTTTATTATTAATGTAGTGCAATCAGGGAATTATTTAGTATTTTAAGACCGAAAATATCTATTTATCCAGCAATATCCAGAAATTCGAAGAAAAGTAATTTTTTTTTCAAATGTACGGGAACGTACTGTTGAAAAGTATACTGGAGTTAGGTTTAAAATTTATATAGAACTAAGGATAAGTGGAGTTAGGTTTAAAATCTGTATAGAACTAAGGATAAGTGGAGTTAGGTTTAAAATTTATATAGAACTAAGGATAAGTGGAGTTAGGTTTAAAATTTATATAGAACTAAGGATAAGCATACTGAAGTCAGGTTTAAAAATGTATATAGAACTAAGGATTAGTGGAGTTAGGTTTAAAATTTATATAATACTAAGGATAAGTGGAGTTAGGTTTAAAATTTATATAGAACTATGGATAAGCATACTGAAGTCAGGTTTAAAAATGTATATAGAACTAAGGATTAGTGGAGTTAGGTTTAAAATTTATATAATACTAAGGATAAGTGGAGTTAGGTTTAAAATTTATATAGAACTATGGATAAGCATACTGAAGTCAGGTTTAAAAATGTATATAGAACTAAGGATTAGTGGAGTTAGGTTTAAAATATAAATAGAACTAAGGATTAGTGGAGTTATGTTTAAAATGTATATAGAACTAAGGATAAGTGGAGATAGGTTTAAAATGTATATAGAACTAAGGATAAGTGGAGTTAGGTTTAAAATATATATAGAACTAAGGATAAGTTGAGTTAGATTTAAAATCTATATAGACTAAGGATAAGTGGAGTTAGGTTTAAAATCTACGTAGAACTAAGGATAAGTGGAATTAGGTTTAAAATCTATATAGACTAAGGATAAGTGGAGTTAGGTTTAAAATCTACGTAGAACTAAGGATAAGTGGAGTTAGGTTTAAAATCTGTGTAGAACTAAGGATAAGTGGAGTTTAAAATCTATATAGACTAAGGATAAGTGGAGTTAGGTTTAAAATCTACGTAGAACTAAGGATAAGTGGAGTTAGGTTTAAAATCTGTGTAGAACTAAGGATAAGTGGAGTTAGGTTTAAAATATATATAGAACTAAGGATAAGTGGAGTTAGGATTAAAATCTATATAGAACTTAGGATAAGTGAAGTTAGGATTAAAATCTATATAGAACTAAGGATAAGGGGAGTCGCCCTTTAATCGATAAATTGATATATATATATGCTCGTTAAGTCCCCTAAACTTGAGCACTCTGTGATAATGAAGGGGTGTACTAATCAGCATTATGCAAGGTCCTCATCTTAAAATGAGTTGGTTGAGCTCTCTGGTCCCTATTTCATTACCCAATCATCAGGGTTTGATGGAACAGTGGTTAGCGTGTTTGATCCATAATCCAAGGATTCGTGATTCAAGACCCACTAACTGCAAAATCAAAAACTGACGAATTGAGCTATACTGATGAGTCCTTATAGGAGGAAACACTGTGTCTATGGATATAGATATATATATATATTTATTGTAAATATAGATGTATCTGTCACTTATTCAGACATTATAAAGGAATTGATTCTTTGCCACAAACTCAGATTTTCTAATCATATATCTTTGCAACCCACTGTCATGGACCTATGATATTTTAAACTGTGATTTCTGTTAGATCAAATAGTCTAAGTTTGAAATACCAAAGGTTTGCACCATAAGGTTGAAAAGATAAAGGGATTCGAAAATTTGAGTTTGTGGCAAAGACTCAATTCCTTTCTTTATTTACATACCAAATGAATATAATAGTAAAAAAATTATATGATTTAAATTTTCTGTATAAATATTTATTATGTATTAAACTATCAGCAAAACATTATAATTTATTGCAGTCTTACCATCAATAGTTTTAAGTTTTAGCTCTTTAAGTAAATCTGAAATTGGATAATTTTCTAGTGTTTCTAAAGTGTTTAGGAAGTGCTTTTCTCCTCATCTATCTGTAATAGTTTCTTTTCCTTCCTCTTCTCTCTTAAATAGAAATTATTGAAGGATGACCCAATGATGGGAATTGGTAGTCCAATTACTAGAACCCCGAAAATAGCACAAAAACAACCAACTAGTTTCCCGGCAAAAGATATCGGAACCACATCTCCATATCCTACTGTCGTCATGGTGATTAAAGCCCACCAATAAGCGTCCAACATGGTTCCCATTTTAGATGACTTATTGTCGTCTTCGAACACGTAGACTAGCGAGGAGAACATGATTGCTCCCATACCAAGAAAAAGAATGAGAAGTCCGAGCTCCTGATAGTTGGACCGGAATGTGAGTCCCAAGGCCTGGAGTCCAGTTGAGTGTTTAGCAAGTTTAAATATACGAATTATTCGCATAGTTTTCACAATTCTGAGTAATCTGAAAAATTGCGCAATTCTTCTGACATCACTTGCATTCTCCGCATCTTCATCCACCTCTTCTCCATTTAGCTCAACTAGGTAGAGAATAATTGTGATAAAATACGGGATTATCGCGAGAATATCAACCCAGTTCATCACTTTCTGGAAGAATTCACGTTTACTCGGACACGAGATTAATCGGATAAAGAACTCTAGAGTGAACCAGAGCATATAAACCATCTCTATGATTGTGAAAACCCAGAAATCTCCCAAGAACTGATCTTCATTTTCCTGGAAATACGGGAGCGTGTTCAGAGTTAAGATAACTGTTGAGAGAACTATACAGATCAGAGAAACCAGACCAATGATACGAGCGCCTACTGAAGAATGCGGTTTCTCAAACAAATCCCACAAACGTTTTTGAATCGTTCCTCTTCTTCCCGGAGGAAAGGTTTCAGCAGCTTTGGTTGGATCATCAGCTCCTTCATCCCACTCCATCTGATCCTTGTAGTCAGTCACACGTTTAAAACAGCAGGATTGTAAATAGGTTCGAGGTATTTCCCAGTAAACCATATCCTCTGTAAATGCAATCACACAACAGTCCTCACTGATATGTAATTTACCGGTTCTATAAAACTCAAGAATATCAGCAAAGTTCTTGCTCCGCTTGTTGAAAAGAAACTCGTTCCTCGTTGAATTGTATCCATCACAGAGCAATAATGCTTCTTCTAGATCTTTAGACTCTGCTAGTTTACTCAACCTTGTCTCCGGGATCTGTGAGAGTAATTTCCATGTGCTAGGGAATACCTTCCCACCAACATTGAGACGAACTGGAGAATTATGAGTAAAATGTCGGATAAAATCGTTATCAGGTCCTCCGAATCCTTTTCCTAGCTCTCCGATCCTACTTTGAGAAGTCACGGATTCGGATCCGGTCTCTCTCAGACGTTCAACTAATCCCAGGTTCTCCTTGGTCTTTTCCACCAGGTACTCCAGCTCACGGGATAGTTTACCCAGAGATCGGATAAGATCTTGAATCTGATTATTCTGCGCCATATTCGGATTAGACAAGCTCCGTGGGTCGGAGAGAGAGCTTGAAATAAATCCTTGATCACATTCAGAACTAGAAAATTCGCGTATACTAGAGAAATCCAAGGAATCTTCAGCTTCAGTAATTACTAACTCCGGTGATTCAGTTGTTTTTACAAATTTTGAAGATTCAATTAATGATATTTCGGTGAAATTAACTTGGTTCCGTTTGAGGAGGTTATTTGCTCCGGGTTGATTAATCATGAGAGACCCTGAGTAGGAAGGTTCTGGAGTAAACTGAAGGATTGTAGTGAAGGGACATCAATTTTGCATGAGCTTTCACTGCAGTGTCTCTAGAACCAATTATAATTTATAAACAGACAAACAATAGTTTTGACAGATTATTAAATGCGCATTTTTCAAATAAATTTCTAAGCTATTTTCACTGACCTTGACTTTGACATTTACATTACAAATTTGAAAACTCGCCACAAACCTAAATTTTCTACTCCCCAATCTTTGCAACCTGATGGTATAAACCTTTGTTATTTAAAACTTAGACTATTTAATAAACATAATTATAGTTTGAAATATCAAAGATTTATCACTCCGACCAAAATTTAAAAAGAGAAAAAAGTGTGTTTTTTATTTTTTTATTTTTAATGTGATCGAAAGTCAGAGTTGTTGGTTCAAGGACAGAACAATTAGATCAATGTTCCCGGCCCATGCATTCATACAAGTATGTACCATGTACATGTCAAATCTCGTTTTATAAGGAGGATTCTAGAAAAGTAAATTTAAAAGAGAGTTAAAGGATTAAAGTTAGAGGATTATGAATGGTTGGTTTATATTTTCTTCTTTTAACGTCCGAAGTTGATTTTATAGCCAGAGTTTTTAGTTTTATTCGCCAGTGACGAATAAAATAAGAGAGATGGGTTTTAATTGTACAAATAATTTATTTTTCAAAATACCTGGGTATGTTTTATCAATCAGTTTTTCTCTTTTGTGAAAGAAATCCGCAACTGGGTTTCATCAGAATATTGATTTTATCTCCATTATATTGGATACTCACTTAAAGTACGCTGGCACTTCAATTTATAAATAATTAAAAAAAATTTAACAAATTTAAAAAAAAACATAAAAAACTACTTCCCTCTCGGCCTTATCAGAGAAGAAGTTCAAGTATAAGTTTTTTATCTGTAATTTTTTTCCGACCTCGGATAACACAAATAGGCCTATGATAGGCCGGGTACTGTAAAAAGTCTGGGTGGGCCATCAAAGTAGAAACCGAACCGGCATAGTATAGGGTCGGGCCGATACTAGCACGCGTCACCAAGGCCGGTACAAGGGGTTCGGTTCAGGTTGAATTCAAATTTACCCTAATCCACAGTGCAGTGGGGTGTTATAAATTCTAAATATCTAAACTGGATGAAACAAAATAAAATTTATAAAGATAAAAAAACATAAAAATTTTATATAGAGAAGGCGTAATTGGAAAAAAGTGAAAAACTTCTCTCTCTTCTCCGAACTTTTTACAATTCTATTTGCAAATATTTGAATTGCATTGATATCAGATATACTTTTGACTAGATCTAGAGCAAATAAAAACTGAAAACTAATTTGAAAATCTATTTTTTGAAAATATTGTCATTATTGGTATTAAGTAAAATGTGATGAAATATTCTTTGTACACTAAATTAAAGAAAATGATATTAATGAAAATGATAATGCATAAAAATGATAATGTATGAAAATGATAATGTATAGAAAATTATATGAAAAAAAAGAAATGTATGAAAATGTATGAAAATTATAACTAACGAAATAAAAACAATAATGTATGAAACTCTCCGTAAATATTTCTAAAATTAAAATTTTGTCGGCAGCTGCCTTTTTATTTTTTAAGATATTTTAGAGTCTGTTGGATATTAGGACAACATGATTAAACATTATCGGATTAAGTCAACCCTCCTCTTCATAAATGCTCTTTATCTCTTGGGGATGGAACTGATCAGCCTACCTGCAAATAAAAAGACACCAACAAAATTACAAGAATCTGTTCAAAGGTGTTCAATATAACCCTAAAACTCAAAACAATTTTGTAAGTTACCTGATTTTATGCTGTCAGGAATAGATTAAATCAAAGTTTGGTTTATACCTGAAAATGTCTATAAAGTTTTACAATGTCTGGTCTATAATTAAGTATTTGGACCATGATAAAAAAGAAAGTTGCAAAGCAAGAAATGTGAAAATCTCTGTCAACTGAAGCAATGTGGATTTTATCAATTTGTTCCAACCTCGGAGCACATTAAACTAAGCTGGTTGGTCTATTTGCAACCTCGGAGCACATTAAACTAAGCTGGTTGGTCTATTTGCAAATATTGGAATTGAATTGATATCAATTGCGCAATGTTATCTTTTTTTACTGTTCATCTATATATAAATTTGGCTTGTCTGTCTGTTTGTTTGTTTGTCTGTTTGTTTGTTTGTATCCAATAAACGTCAAAACGGCTGAACCGATCGGGCCCAAATTTTTTGTGGGACATCACGTGACCACAGGGAAGGTTTATGAATGATAAAAATTTTTAAAAAATGTGTTTTAAAGGTTTTCAATTTTGTAAAAAAAAAAAAATTTTAAATCCGCAAAATGTTTTTCTTCTTTGTTTTAAAATGTAAACAAAAAGAACATGTTCACAATTTAAATAGAAGATGGGCGCGAAGCGCCCTAAAAGCCTAGAAAGAAGTGCGCGAATCGCCTTGAATTTCTAGTATTTTTAAATTTACGTCGAGAAGTAAAAAAAGCGTCTGCATGCTTAAATTTAGAATAGTTAAGACTACATTTTTTAACAACAATATGAATATTAAACCCCTTCAAATAAATAAATTTCAATTTTGATGATTATTGATTTCATTTTAGAACATGTCAAATTTTTAAAACAAATGCTAATTGTTTTGGAACATATCGCGATTTTAAGACATTTTACGATTTGAATAAATTTTACTTTTTAAGCATTTACACAATTCGGTAGGAAAACCAGTGTTTCGTAATATTTAAATAATGAAACACCAAAAATTTGAAAAACATATTGTGTTCTAAAATTTCAAAATATAACGACTAGCTTATAATTTAAATTTCTAATATTAATATTACATTGTTCATACAATTATGAATTAATTTCTAAAATGCGGGAAAATTTTTATTTAAAATCATCTTTATTGTCGAAATTTAAAAGTATAATGTGGAAACAAATTTTAGAACATTTTGGAAAATTTAAATATTTTCAGTGATTCATGTTCTGAACTGTTGCATATTCTCAAGTAAAGGATTGTTACGGAAATTGGTTTATATTTCAAAACGCAACCAAGATTCACATTCGTGATTTGTACGAAAATGGAAAACCTTGAATTGTTTCGAAGATTGTACGGGTATCAATTGAAAATAAAGGACGCTCACAGTTTGAATTTTAGAAATAAAGCAAAAAGTCTTATTTGTAGTTCTCGTCGTGCTTAATACTATTTTGGAAACAGTTTATTTAATTGAAAATTGCACTTGGCACAGAAAGAGTTACTAGAACAGTTATCATAATATTGTGCCCAAACCTGACACTCAGCGTCACATTTGGAAGATAAGCAATGTTTGGAACTTTCCGCCCCTGTAATTCTGCTTTAAAAAGAAGCTTATTATATCTAAAAATAACCGTTGCATCAAGATTAAAGGGAGTGGTCGCGAAAAATGAAAATTTACAGGCAAACGGCAAAAAATAAGCCCTTTTGATCGCTACTAATCTTAATTCTATCTGTTGCGTCTATAAGGAGAAAATTGTTTAAAATGACTCAAACCATAAAAATTCAGAAATTTGCAACATTCAACTCGGATCGTAAACAAATCAATTAAATTCCAAACAAATCAGCATGAGTCATTTTTAACAATTTTCTCCTAATAGACGAAACAGTTAGCGCTTATTTCTCCCCGTAAGCCAATACCCTCTTTTATTTTTCGTGAACACTCCCTTTAATTACACAAAGATTTCATAAAATTACCAATAAGTATAGCACTGTTATTTTGGTTTGCAGTGCTGTACAGTTTTTAGAAAGAAATTTTCTCTTTATCGAGAAGGTTCAACCCTTTATTGATTATATTATGTCCCGAGCTTTATAAATACAAATCAGAATTTACTCTTATAAATTTTATTTTTAACATATAGTTAACGTTAGCATTTCTAGCTTGTCTGCAGATTTTCAATGTTTGCTTATTTATTGCGGTTTTGCCTGCGGAAGATAATAGTAACTAGTCATCAATGCTAAAGAGCTCAGCCATGTTTTAGAGAGGCTGTTACTTTAGCTTTTAAGAATGTATCAGCAAACCCTGAATCCAATTTCAGCCATAATTTAACTTGTTTAGTCACAGTGGGAATACACTATGTATTTTTAGGTTGAGTTAAATTTAGATTTAGCTTAGAATAATCTGTAAGGTCTTAGATTCTTGTCGATCTCCTCATGATGTTAAGGTTTACAGGATAGGGTTCAGGTTTACAGGATAGGGTTCAGGTTTACAGGATAGGGTTCAGGTTTACAGGATAGGGTTCAGGTTTACAGGATAGGGTTCAGGTTTACAGGATATGATTCAGGTTTACAGGATAGGGTTCAGGTTGACAGGATAGGGTTCAGGTTTACAGGATAGGTTTCAGGTTGACAGGAAAGGGTTCAGTAACCTCGTCTTCATCAAGACACCATATATAGATTTTTGCAAGAAATTAAAAAGATTAAATGAATTTTTGTTAATCTACAATAATGTCAAAGACAATCGGATTTTCATAAAATGCCAAGAGTATCTAAAAGAACTGATTACTCGCCACAAACTCTAATTTTCTAACGTTGCAACCTAATGTGGTAGATATTAAAATTCTGCTAGGTCTTATAGCCAATTAGTTCGAAGTATAAAAGGTTAACACCACCAGGTTGCAAAGATATGGGGGGATAGAGTTTGTGGAGAGTAATCAGTTTTCTTCAAATTATTAACAACCTTTAACTTTAATGTCTAACAATGTATGATGGATTTTCCCTGTAATAATACCAGTTACTGTACTTGTCCCTGTACTGATGCCTGTATTCCTGGGTATACGGAGTAACTCGTCTCCTCCTCGCCTTCTCCATCAACTCATCCAAGTCGGAGAACCGATATAGTTCTGGATACATCTCATCCAAACCAGAGGTTCCGTTCTCTGTCATCGGATCTAGTTCTGGATACTTCTCATTCGGACCAGAGTTTCCGTTCTCCGTTATTGGATCTAGTTCTGGATACTTCTCATCCGAAGCAGAGGTTCCGTTCTCCGTTATCGGATCTAGTTCTGGATACTTCTCATCCGTACCCAAGGTTCCGCTCTCCACGATCGGATCAATTACAGGATATTTCTCATCCAAACCAGATTTTTTATACTCCCTGATCGGATCTTTATCCATGGACTGTTGGTTTATGAATCTGTAGGAAAATCTTGGTATACTTGTCGTAGTTTCATGATCATCTAATAATCTGAACGTATACCTCTTCTGCTCAAGAGATTCCTTAAATGTATAAAATATTTTAGAAATGAATAATTTAATAGATTAAATTAATAGAAAAATTAAACTTAGACTGACAAAATTTAAATTTCAACAATAAAATATTGAATTTATAAAAGCACGTGAAAAAAGTTTTACGTTAAAAGAAATGGAGATGACTTTTCCTTTATTTTAATATTTAGTATAAAAATATAAATATATCTCCAGTTTTGTTTAGAATCTTTATACCTGGATAGGGGTTGGTAGGATGGATTGTGGAGAAAAAGGATCAGGTTCAGTATGATCTTCTACCGAACTCTGGTTCAGCATGAGCCTGGGAGAACTTGAAAGGGGTTTGCCAAGAATATCTCTCTCCATATCTGCATGCTCAGCACCTGCTGGAGATTCATCTTGGAAAACTTGAAAGACTGATTCTGCATGCAGAGGTTCAAGGACGGATTGGAGAGATGTTGTTTTTTGAGTTAGAGCATTATCATTTTGTAAACCTGGATAGATGGAGTCAGGTTGAAGTTCAAGGAACTTTTTAGGTGCTGTAGGAGCAATCTGTGTGATGGAAGAGGTAGGTCGAATTTCTGAATTCTGGTCCTTCATTGAAGCTTTAAGTCCCATTTCCTCCGAAGGTGAAAAAGGTGAGTAGGATTGTTTTCCTTTTTGTGAAGTATTGTTCATGATGAGAGTTTCAGGTTCCATTTGTTTAACATGTTTATTTGAACTTGAGTCCATAGGGTAGAATACAGGTCCCATCTGTGAACTAGAGTCCGTTGATTTAGACATAGGTCCTGTTTGGGAACTAGAGTCCGTAGAGTATGGTATAGGTCCCATAGTGTTGGCTGTAGGTCCCATTTGTGAGTTAGAGTCCATGGAGTAGATTATAGGCCCCATTTGTGAACTGGATTCCATAGAACTGGTAGAAGGTCGCATTTGCGAACTAGAGACCATGGTGTAGGGTGTAAGTACCATTTGTGAACTATAGTCCATAGTGTAGAGTGTAGGTCCCATTTGTGAACTAGAGTCCATGGTGCTAGATGTAGGTACCATTTGTGAACTAGAGTCAATGGAGTTGGGTGTAGGTCCAATTTGTGAACTAAAGTCTATTGAGTAAGATATAGGTCCCATTTGTGAACTAGAGTCTATGGAGTAAGATGTAGGTCCCATTTGTGAACTAGAGTCTATGGAGTAAGATGTAGGTCCGATTTGTGAACTAGAGTCAATGGAGTAAGATGTAGGTCCCATTTGTGAACTAGAAAACATTGAGTAGGGTGTAGGTCCCATTGGTGAACTGGAGTCCACAGAGTAAAGAGTAGGTCCCATTTCTGAACTAGAGTCCATTGAATAGGCTGTAGGTCGAACATGTGAATTAAAGCTTTTTGTGAAAGGAGCAGGTCTCATAGTTAAACTGGAGTCCTGAGAGGAAGACGGAACAGGAACAGGATTCATTGCATTTTGTTTCTGTTTGTTAGGGGTTGGATATTTTATAGATGCTAGAGGTTTAATTTGAGAACCATGATCGATGGAGTAGGGTTTAGATTTTAGCTGTGAAACCTTTAGAGGAGGTGGGATAACTCTGTAAGGATGAGGCTTGTGTTGAAACTTTGCAGAATAAGGAGTAGAATATGTCGAGGCGTCACCAATATCTGCAAAACTCACAGGATCATACTCAGGGTTTATTTGAGAACTAAGGGTAAACTTGGGCTCCCTCGTCTCTTTTCCATACCCGGAGAGAAGGTTTAACACATCCTCTTTTAAGGAATTAAATGGATTTGAAAAATACACTAGAATATCTTGGAAAATGTCTTTTTTATTACTCGTGTTTGCATTTGTGCTGTGAATATAGAGAGTAAAGATTAGGATGAAACAAGATAAAACTCTCATCATCTCAGTATATTGTATATCTGGAGTCAGTTTAGCTCCGAACCCAACAGTTCAGAGGGTAAAGATGATCTGTTCTAAACTCGTCTCACCCTCGTGGGAACCAGGTGAGAACCGTCCCTCCCATCTCCGTTACGTTTGCTCAAAAAGTTGGGCGGGCGATATCCTCAATACTCAACCTTCCTGGACAGATACTGGAGTAAAGTGGAGTTTACTAAGGTATACTGGATCAAACCGGAGATAATTTCAGTATTTAAGTGTTCTTATAATCTCTGCTCTCATTGATGGAGCTAACAACCTTTTAAAAGTCTGAAACTTATTTCACTCCGTTAAAATGAGTTGAATTTTGTGTCTCTCGAACACTTAAGAAACGATGAGAGTGAAAATAAAGAATTCAACTCGACTGAACTATTTAACTTTGATTAGTTCCGCTTACTCAAAAATTGTCATCTCTTGGTAAAATAGATAGAGTCGATGGAGAACGTATCCTCTTTATTTAATGGAAGGAAAAGTTACTCACCCTTAAGGTACAACATATTTTTGGAAGAAAATGTGATCCATCAGAGTTTAGAATTTGCTGAATCGGTAGAATAAGTTGAACTAGCTACGGTTGGTTCAATTACTTCTTCAGCTATTGAACGGATAAACGAGAAAAAGGAAATATAGCAGAACATAATGTGAAATAAGATTCGGGGAGAGGAAGGTAAATAGGACAGAACGGAGAAGGATGTAGTAAAAAAAATAAAAAATAAAAAAATATCAGAGGGAAGAGTCGGAGAAGAGAATGAGTTGGAAATATATTTTCTACAAGATACAATGTTTCTCGCTAGGCAAAATACTGTCAATACTAAGCTAATTCTAGATTAATAAATCTTATATTCTATATCTACAGAATAAACCCTGTATTCTATATCTACAGAATAAATCTTACAATTTATATCTACAGAATAAATCTTACAATTTACATCTACAGAATAAATCTTACATTTTATATCTACAGAATAAATCTTGTATTCTATATCTACAGAATAAATCTAGTATTCTATATCTACAGCATAAATCTTATATTCTATATCTACAGAATAAATCTAGTATTCTATATCTACAGAATAAATCTAGTATTCTATATCTACAGAATAAATCTTGTATTCTATATCTACAGAATAAATCTAGTATTTCTATTGCAGAAACAAATATAGCAATTATCAGAATTAAACACTTTTAAATTAAGAAAAACGACAAAAAATATTGTTGATCAAGGGTACCGATGTAAATCGGACATGGCCATCTTTGTATGGAGTTTGTAATTACGTTTACAGTCCCTTTAAGACGACTAAATTAGCGGTTTAAGATTACAGAATAAAGAAAAAAAAAACATTTTTGAAAATTTATTTTTGCACATTTTGGTAGATTGAGTGATTAAGTATTTAAACGATGATTGTGTAAAAATATTGTATTGGTTAGATTATACTGTTATAGTGCACACGACCTGGTTTCCGGTCCATCATTCTTCCTTCCTCAATTAAAATATAGAATCAGGATATTTTTATCATATTTGACACAACGGGAGACTGAAGGAAGAAATGCGGGAGTCGCACAAAAAGTACTAAGGGGAAAGGTATAAAAGACAATTAGAGAAGAGACAGATTTTAAGAAAGGCAACTATTCAAAAAAAGAGAAGTAGTAAATTGAGAGAAGAGTGTAATTGAGAGTTAGAGAAAAGAGTGTAATTGAGAGTTAGAGAGAAGAGTGTAATTGAGAGTTATAGAGAAGATTGTAATTGGGAGTTATAGAGAAGAATTATTTAAATAAGAGTTATAAGGAAGAGTTACAGAGAAGACGTAATTAATAAGAAGAGGCAGAGAGAATGTTGAAGCACAAAGAAGTGGGAAAAAATTAAATGAAAACACAGGAATGAATTAAAAAGTAAAAATTTAAAGAGACCGTTCACTTATTTGGGTAATTTAAGGGTAAACTAAACAGCCTATTCTCTGTCTTACTTTTCAAAGACAACTGTGGCCAGAGAAAAAGTCGATTTTTCGTTCAGAATTCGAGCGCAAAGGTATGGTACCTGAAATTATCGAAACAAGTGAACGGTCCCTTTAAAAAGATAACTTAAACGATAACTAGAGTATGAGAAAAGGGAAAGAAAAAGAAAATTGAGTGGAGGAAAGAGAGGTAAAAAGAAAATTGAGTGGAGGAAAGAGAGGTAAAAAGAGAATTTGAGTGTAGAGGTAAGTAAAGTGTAAAAGGAGGGAAAGGGAAGGAAGCGATATTTTGTTGGTTAGGCGCGGACGAATTAAAATGAAGTTTACAATTTGGAAATAGGCACAAAGATGTAAAATGGTTTTACAAATGTAAGATGGACAAAATTTAATAAAAAGAAAGAGTTAGAGAAGAGAAACATTATATTGAAGTAAAGGAAATGAAGGATTCAGTTTAAACATTATTTTCTGATTTGAAATAAATTATGTTTGAGTACTTCCTGGTTTTAAACCACGCATTTATCAATCTTTCAAGTATTCTGCTTTGCTCAATTTATTTGTAGAACCCAGCTCTGAAGTTAAAATGATTATTTAAATTATAGATAAGACTAAAATATATATAACTTTGAAAGATTAAAAATATAAACCCGGCTCAATAATAAGTTGTATCATAAATGAGTAATTATGATAAATTTTCGATAATTATGGTATGGGTAGAGTTTTTGTGGGTCTTAACTGGGGGAGCTATGGTTGCATCAAGTGTATTTCCTTAATCTATTAGTGTTTTATAATTTGTATTGAAAGGAAGGAAGGGGTTTGGGTGGGAGTTGCTGTCAAAAATCTACCAAAACCAAATTATTTTTCTTGAAGAAACAAGAGCAGGGTTACTTCAGAATAGGGGTATATTTAATTAACAAGAACAGGGATACTTCAGAATAGTGGTATTTTTTAGTGAGAAAGAACAGGGATACTTCAGAATAGTGGCATTTTTTAGTAAGAAAGAACAGGATTTTCTTGAGTAACCAAGAGCAGAGTTGAATGGAGTAAAGAAAAACAAGATTGTCTGAAGTAAACAAGAACAGAGTTGTCTGGAGAAAACAAGAACAGAGTGTCTGGAGTAAACAAGATCAGAGTGGTCTGGATAAAACAAGAACAGAGTGTCTGGAGTAAACAAGATCAGAGTTGTCTGGAGTAAACAAGATCAGGGTTGTCTGGAGCAAACAAGATCAGAGTTGTCTGGAGTAAACAAGGACAGGATTGTCTGGAGTAAATAAGAACAGGGTTGTATGGAGCAAACAAGATCAGAGTTGTCTGGAGTAAACAAGATCAGAGTTGTCTGGAGAAAACAAGAACGGAGTTGTCAGGAGAAAACAAGAACAGGGTTGTCTGGAGTAAACAAGAACAGGGTTGTCTGGAGTAAACAAGAACAGGGTTGTCTATAGTAACCAATATCAGGATTGTCTAAACTATGAAAAAGCAGGTTATGCTCCTGGAGTAAGGAAGAACAGGGTTCCTACCAGCGGATGTGTTGATGAGGACTGAAATATATTTACGTCAGTTTGAGTTCGGATATTATCAATTATACTCAGAGACCTAATTGTCTTGTAAACTAATTATATTTTCAAAGAAAGGTATTTTTATTCACATGCCTAGAATTTATCCATTAATTATTAATATTTCATATCTTTAATGTTCTATAAAGTTTTTTCTTCCATTACATTCAGACATTTATATACAGGGTTACTTTAATGAAGACCTAAAATCTTTAGCGAAGATTCAAATTGAAGTATTGTCTTTAATATTGTCTACATATAATATCATAATGAATGATTTTGTAAAGTAAAAAAACAGTTTACAGATGCAAGGAACCTGGAATGTAAGATGCAAGACTTAATAAATCCGTTTAGTTGTCTCTGAAGTCTTATCTCTTTGGGGGTAACCCGGTATGATATGCCGCGTAGCAATATTTATTACTGAAGATTCCTGCAAGACATGAAACCTCATGTATAGAACAATTTTTTGTATAAAATACAGAAATATATATATCTATATAGATTCAAACATTTCTCTTTAGTAAGCTATCAATCCATAAACTCTTGTAAGTGGTAAGTTGTATGATTCATTAACCCTATCTGATAGACTTAAGTTTTGCTTGTAATTTGCCCTTCCCTCGATCGTTCGACGCCTTTCGTTTTCTCTGTGTTTTATAAAACTAAAATGACGTTTTTAACTTCGGAAATAAAATGGCAATTGATTTTAAATGTAAATCACTATTTGTTTATTATTCTTTTGTTTAACTTTTTGAACTGTGTTGCTTCACGTGAAGTTGCGTCTATCTAAAAGGTTAAGTTTGGTTTGGTTTTGTCTCCGAGAGAAAATCTAAGTCAAAGACGACTTTACAACGGAGAACTCAATGTTTAGGGTTAACAACAGTTCACAAGATCAAGGTTCAAAACTAAATTCAAAACAAGTTAAGCAGCAGATAGGGTGAAAGCAGTGTGGATTACGTTAGAACCAATTTAGGTCAATATTAAACTATTTTATGAAATGCACTTATACATCGAGCTCAGTACTCTCATCAAAATGTTTTTAAAGGAACTAAACTCTTTGCAACATGATGTAATCCATGTTGGATATATCAAACTTAGACTATTTGATCTAATTGAATTCAAAGTTTAAAATATCAAATATCTACCACATCGGGTTGCAAATATATATGGATTAGAAAATCTGAACTTTGAAGAAAGAACTGGTTTCTCTGTTAGACCCAGATTCCAACTAATAAATGAAGAGCACAACTTTATGAATATTGTTTTTATGAACACAAAGCAATATCTTAAATGCTGATTCCGACTCCATTTTTTACAATTTAAACTTATTATTTTTTTAGTACTTGATTATCTTTTATTGGATAATTTTTAAACAGAAAAGGAAAGGTTTCTTTATTGAACGGGAAAACCTTTGGTAAAGCTTACAGTTAAACTTCAATAGCTCAAAGTTTGAGAAACCCGTCCTCGGAGTGTTCAGGTTCATGTTTGATAAATCAGGTTCAGGTTGGATAAATCAGGTTCAGGTTTGATAAATCAGGTTCAGGTTGAATAAATCAGGTTCAGGTTGGATAAATCAGGTTCAGGTTTGAGAAATAAGGTTCAGGTTGGAAGAAGAAGAACTAAGGAAGCGGAGAACAGTTTGTGTTGAGTCTCCCCTCATGGGATTCAGTATTCTCAATGCAGCCTCTCAAACCAGATCTTAACTATCAGTCTTTCTTATTTTTTCTTTCATAACTAAATTATGATCCATATATAAAAAGTGTGTTGCTAAAATCAAAGTATTATTTTCATTGAAAAATTATACAATCTATTTAAAATGTGGATTTATTACACATAGAAAAATAGTTGTAAATCTTGTGCCCAAAATGCTTACCTCTGTGATTTTTAATTTTCTGAAGAAGATCGAAGATTCAGTTTTGTTTTTTCATTTTTTTCTCAAATTAACTTTACTTAAAATTACAAAGAATCATTTTTAATGAAACTTATTATCTATATCTATATCTATATCTATCCATAGACACAGTGTTTCGTCCTATTAGGACTCATCAGTATGGTTATATCTATATCTATATCTTATAAAAAAAAAATATGTTTCTGAAAAAAGAATATCTTTAGATCGTACCCTAATAACATTACTGTGTTTTCATTGTTGTATTATTTTTTTTTCTCTATATGTGTAACAAAATGATATATTTACAGTTCTTAAATTAATTCATAGTAGAAGTTCCTAATGCATTGATAGATCTTTGGAGCTGTTTCTATCATTCTGTTCAAGATTCTAGTATTTTTATAGATTCGTGGGATTCTATCAAAGTTTTATTTTATATTTTTTAGGGATTAAGGGATTAAGGGAACTTAACACTTATCAAAATATATAATTTTCTGATCCCTATTTCTTTGCAACCTGGTGATGCTAATTTTTTCATTGGTTTTTCTATATAGCAGACTTTATAATTTGAAATATCATGGTGCAAAGATATAAGGATTAGAAAATTAGAGTTTTAGACAAGTAATAAGTTCCTGTTGATTATTCTACCATGTTTTTTTGAGATTTTATCAATAATATCTTGAGATTCTTTTAAAGTTTTACAAGGTTCTATAATATACAACTCTTTCGAAATTTCTTTAAAAACTAATTTTGTATAGTTCGAACACAACAACAATTTTAACTTTAATATTTATTTAATTAAATTTTACAATATTTTTAAATATTTATGTGATATCAGATGGAAATATTTTCAGATTTTTATATTTCTTGTTCTTCATTTTTCTTGATTGTCCATCCTTCAATCATACTTCGGCTAATTTTGAAAATAAAAAGAAATGAATTCTGGGACTGCATAGGAAAGGTCCGCTCTCCTTGGAGGCAGTCAGACAACTGGAACCCAACAACAAAAGTATTTCGTCCGAAGCCTAATGTTTTTTTGTCCAATTTCTCTTCATCGTCCTTTTTGTGTATTGAATAAAACATATTATTATTATTATTTGTTTAGTAAAGAAGAACCAATAACTGTGAGACAGCTTAACTATATATTCCTTATTACAATCTAAAGAGCTTGGAAGAAATCCTAGTACTCCTTTTTTTAATGTATGGCATCTGTAAAAAGCCATAACCAATGAAGGTGATCCTCCAATACCCCCTGATTCACAACGGTACCTTTAAAATCTTAATCTGAACAATAATGTGAAAGATAACTTCGTTTTCAAGATTAAAAAGTGTTAAATTCTGTTAATATCTCTGTTCCTTCTATTTCCAAAAGCTACAAATAGCTAAATTTTCGTGATATGAGGAAAAAATTAGTTTTTTATTAAAGGGAGGGTTTGCAAAATTAAAAAGGTGGTAAAGGATTAGCCACAGTGAAACCATGAATCAGTTGCTGTTTCCGATGTTCGATAGAAACCACCAACCAGTGGCGTTCGCAGTGAACCAACCAAGCCAAAGGTGCAAACTTTAATGGAACTTATGTATAGTTAATCCCTTGAGGGTCGGAACTTATGTATAGTTAATCCCTTGAGGGTCGGAACGTATGCATGTATCCTTCCATTTTGCATTTTAAGATATTTTATGGTAGTTGAAGGTTTTTAAAAAATATAAAAACCCGATGGTTTAGCAATATATCAGAAATAAAGTAAATTTAATAAAGCAAAAAAATCCATTACTAATTAAAGCGAACACATATATCATTTAAAATAATGTTTCAATACTTTTTAATTAGAATTTTACATTTTTGCGGTGTCTATTCAGAGAAGAAAGCATAATTTCTAAACCTTTATTCTAAATTTAAAATTCAAAATCATAATTATAAATTTGATCAAATGTTTTCTTTNAATATTTTAAAACGTTAATTGAAATCGATAGTTTTAAATTCTGAATCATTTTAGATTGAATAAAGTCTTTTGAAAAATAAGGAAAAAGTTAGTTTGTTTTGCATTTCCAGTAAAACTGTGCGTCCATAAGACGACCCTAAGACGACCCTAATACGACCCTAAGACAACCATAAGACGACACCAGCTTGATAAAAATTACAAAATTACTCCCTCTTAAGGATTGAATTAATATTAAGGTTCCACTAGAAATAAAAGAATATTTTTCCAACAAATAACACAACAACATTCTGGAGAAAATGACAAGTTTTATGCAAACACACCCGCACCACTCCACTTAAAAATGGATTTTGAGGAAAAGGAATTGACAAACTCTGATTTTCTAGTTTCTTAATCCAACTCAATGTCGTTGTGTTTGTATCACAGACTCATTTCTTTAATCTTTTTACAGGAAAAATGTTTTCTGTCAAAATGGCGACTATTTCTTTTCTGCTGAAAACTAATTTTTCCAAAAATGTTGGAGAATCTTGAAGCTAGGAGAAGATTAAGGTTTCATATAAAGAATGTCAAGTTCAGCTCCTGACTTAATTCAGTTATCTGAGAATATCCGTCCTGTACTGTGTCCTGATGGTACCAGGAGGAGACAAGAACAATCCCTCCTCTGTTCTCAAAACAGTTCCAGGTCCAGGTGGGCAAAATCAAAAATATTTTTGTTCAGTCCTGAAAAAAATGTTTACAAATTTAAAAGGATCGCCTAGTTTAAATATTATATTCTTTCATTAGTTTGGATAATACTTTTATATTTTTATATATTTGGTACAATTAAACAGCCATAAAAAAAATATAAAAGTGTCAGTTTCCAGCGTCACAATTTTGTTTAAAGGGACTGTAAGCTTTAAAGTAGAGTGAGTAAGTACCCTTCAAACCTTTGGCTGGTCTAGGTCAAAGA
>NW_019396233.1:370789-375872 GCF_000591075.1 Eurytemora carolleeae | reverse complement strand
TTATTTTTCAGATTGTTTTTACCTTGTCCTACTCCTTTACTGTTCTAACATAAAAATACAAAATGGTTTTTATTTTTGTTTAGTAAACATTATTTTTGTAAAATAAACATTTGTTTAGGAAATTATTTCTTTAAAAAAATCACTTTTGTCTTTATGAATCCAAAACGAAAGAAAAACAATGGAAGTGATTACTTTTACAATTTTGTAATTTTCTTTGGTATTTCAAAATTTGAAATCTGCTAGATTACAATGTTAGAATTTAAAATATCAGAGGTTTACACCATCTATTTGATAGAATTTTAGACAAAAAATATCGCTTTTGTAAATTGTCCTAAATTTAAATTCTTTAATTTTGACATTTTGATTTTGATAGAACTTGGGGCAAAAAAAAAATTTTTGTAATTTATTTTTAACCATGATAGACCTGGTTTCCGAACCCCACAATGTAAGTTCTGAGCTCTTTATCTATGAATTCCGGACCCGGAAGACAAACTGCGGAAACGTATTCGGAAAACCGGAACTTTAGCCTAGTCTGCGGACAATTCATTAAAAAAGCTAATTAAAGTCTGAAACATTTTTCTGAATTAAATATCATTACAGATACAATGAAACCAATAAAACTGTGGCATAGGAAGATGATTCAAGTTTTTTTGTAAATAGTCCAATAAACATGAAATAAAATTTTTTATTTCAAAGCTCATTTCGTCCCAATTTAAATTTATTTTAAAAAAAGTTTTAAAATGTTTTTTTAGATTTGTTTTTAATATAATTGTTTCCTGGAATAAAGCAATGTCAGAGTGCACTTCTACAAAACAAACAAAAAAATTGGTTATTTTACATTTTAGAAAAGTGGCAAAGGGATTGAAAACAAAATTTCTCATTACTTTGTATTTAAAAAATGGTTTGTATACTTAAATTCCATTCACAATGGTATATTGTCAGGGACAGTAAGTGTAATGTTTAAGTGACCCTCCATGCAAAGATGGCAATACCCGATTTACAACAGCACAATTAGGTAGGAGCATTCTTCTTGTTTCTTTACATGTTCATTTCAGGTTTCTCTGCGAAAGTGACTTCCGCATTCCGTGTTTATACTTTGGAGAAACTCTTAGAAAAAAGTTTCGAGAGATATTGTCTGACATATTTTAGTCTGGGATAATATAGTCTGGGATAATATAGTCTGGGATAATATAGTCTGGGATAATATAGGATAATATAGTCTGGGATAATATAGTCTGGATAATATAGTTTGGGATAATATAGTCTGGGATAATATAGTCTGGGATAATATAGTCTGGGATAATATAGTCTAGGATATTATAGTCTGGGATAATATAGTCTGGGTATTTAGGATAAATAAGGATTATTTTCAGTCTAGTATTGGAGTTAAACAAGGATTATTTTCAGTCTAGTATTGGAGATAAATAAGGATTATTTTCAGTCTAGTATTGGAGATAAATAAGGATTATTTTCAGTCTAGTATTTAAGATAAATAAGGATTATTTTCAGTCTAGTATTGGAGATAAATAAGGATTATTTTCAGTTTAGTATTGGAGATAAATAAGGATTATTTTCAGTCTAGTATTGGAGATAAATAAGGATTATTTTCAGTCTAGTATTGGAGATAAATAAGGTTTATTTTCAGTCTAGTATTGGAGATAAATAAGGTTTATTTTCAGTCTAGTATTGGAGATAAATAAGGTTTATTTTCAGTCTAGTATTAGAGATAAATAAGGAAACTGTTCAACTCATGAATTAATTCAAGGTCACATAAGATATTACGCATACTGTCCCTTTAAGAGGTAAAAAATAACCTTCATTGGCGCTGTCCAGGGTGAATCCTGGATTTATTATCACTTTCTTCAGACTCACCCTGTAACATAAAATCTAGTTTATTTTAGTTTAAATAGATTTAAATGGATGTTAAAATTGTATTAAAATATTTAAATTAAATTTCAAATTGGTGATTTTATCTTACTGTGACAAAAAACAAATAAAGCTTGGTTAAATGGACTGTATGCATACTATTAAGTGCCCCTCCGTACAAAGAGAAAATGGCTGGTCCCATGAGACCTTTCTCTGAAGAAAACGTAATTTAGGTTTAAAGTTTATTATTTTGAATATTTCCTTTACTTCTTCTCCAGTAGAATTACGCTAATTACTTTTGTAGAGACATCACAATTAAAAATAATCTTTTCTTCAAATTATAAACATTAATTATCTAATTCATACTTGATTAGGCATAGGTTTAAGGCTACTGTTGTGAATCCTGCACAGAGGGGTCACTTATTACGCTTACATTTATCCGCCTATACCCCCTCATTTTCCCAAACCCTTCCTTGGAAAACGATTGACAATTGTTCTTGTTTTGGTATAAATGCATTAAAGGAAAAAATGTCTAGTTTTTACCTAAACTTCTGGAGGTCTGGATCTGTACCGGCATTAATCACCTGGGTGGATTGAATCCCATAGTAGACAAAAATCTCAAATGTCATTTTCTAAAATACAAAAAATAATTTTTAGATCACAAAGTTGTTCTCTAGAATACAAAGGTCTTTTTATTATTATTATAGATTTATTTCGTACACAAAGGTTAAATGGTACAATATGATAAGACAAAAACAAGAATAAAGTATAATATATAAAAATAGTTTCTAGTCGGAACATAAAAAGTTGATCATGGTTGCGATCTCATTATCATCAAAGTTGTTTGGAACAAAATTATCTTCTTTAACTTTAAGTAATTCATGAAGAATGGGTAATTTCCATTCTTTTTCTAAAGGAATATGATTGTATATCATATTTTGTTTCACGCAAAATTTGTTTAGATTTCTAGATTGTACATTAAAATCTTGTGCAATAGATTCAAGAATATAATACAAGTCAATAAAAACCAAAATTTGTTTTTTAAACTTTAAAAGTTATTTCTGAACAACAAAAATTAAGTTAAACGAAAAAAATTGTCATCTAATAAACAGAAATGTAATTTTTAGAACACAAAAAAATAGATTCTATTTTAGATCTTTCTAGTGGGCCTCCAGTTAAAAGAATGTGACTTGTCCTTTGTCAGATTCAGAAAGATATTTACCATCAAGCTCTCTTCTTAAGATGTGGAATAACCTGCCTCTTGACTTAAAAAGATGCAACTCTCTAAGTATATTTAAAAATAGACTACTAAATTCTCTTTTTGAAAATTACATTACAATGTGTTATAAACCGAATTGCTATTCATGTAAAACTAATCAGATATGTTTTAATATGCTTTGATATTTGTTGTGTACATGTCAGAAAATTACTTTAAACTCTAGTTATTCGAATTAATGTATAAACTATTTTGCATAATATAAATTCGCACATTGATCTCTAATAGTTCTCCTTAAATCTATTTAATTGAAATGTTTTGTTATTATTATTAAAATTAGGTGGAAAAAATAATCAAAACAGCCAAGAGCTATTTTCCACCTAATTGCTTTATACTTGTACTGTTAATATAATCATCAATTTGTAATTGTAAACTCGTTCTGTACACAGATACATGTATTTTAGCAATAAACTTGATCTTATCTTATCTTATCTTATCTTAACCTTTGTATGTTTATGGATAATCAAGATATCTTTTTTTGATGTTAGGTCATTTCCCCAACAACCAATTTCCCCAACACTAACTTCCCCAGTCACTAATTTCCCCAACAGCAACTTCCCCAACACTAACTTCCCCAGTCACTAATTTCCCCCACAGCAACTATTCCAACAGCAATTTCCCCATGCAGTAAAATCCTATCCGACAGAGTACAGAACTTTTGTGCTGATTTAGGGACTTCTGGTCTCTTAGCAGCAGCATTTCTGAGGCTAAGTTTACCAGAACACCGACCGGATCGATACTATTCTGTTTATCAGAACCGACCTGCCTGCAGAATATCAGAGTTGGCTAAAGGATCGATACTATTCTGTTTTTCAATGGCGGAAGCCCCACACTTTGCAATTGCATGGTTTATATTATCATTATAGTTGTCGGAAATTATTAGGATCACGTTATCGTTCAAGAATATTTTAGGGGGAAATTCCTGTTTTTTTTTATTTTATTGTAAATATGACGCCATTGTCCTCTATGTTACTTATATTGTGAATTGAACAAGCCACTTTATAAGTGAAGTGTCTCTTAAAATTATGTTGACACTACGTCTCTTTGATTTTTAAAAATGCAGATATTTACCGGATCGTATGGTTTATACATGGCCGTAGTTTTCCCATCAACCACCTGAATTTGAAAGAAAAAAGTTAAGGAAAAAATCTAAATAACAAAAATACGTTTTATTATTTGAAAAATCTGACTTACCTCACAGGGTAGTTCAATGCCTGAAAATAAAATAATAAAAGATATAAAGTTTAGATTGAAAATATAAAACATAAAGTTTTGTTTGATTATGTAAAATACTAGCTGAAGGGCCCAGCGTTGGCTGTGGAATAAAAAAAATAATTTTGGAAAAAAATTTAAATAAAAAAAATACAAATTTTAGAATTTCTTTAGCCTTTGTTACCCCAGAGGCACTCATGGTTTTCCTCAAAAAAAAATTCAGCCCATTCAGTCCAGCTGTTCATGGCCGGCTATAGGGAACACGTCTTGTTTTATTATATAGAAGATAAAGTTTAGTTTGATAATATAAAAGATATAGTTTAGTTTGATAATATAAAATATATAGTTTAGTTTGATAATATAAAATATATAGTTTAGTTTGACAATATAAAGTATATAGTTTAGTTAATAATATAAAATATATAGTTTAGTTTGATAATATAAAATATATAGTTTAGTTTGATAATATAAAAGATATAGTTTCGTTTGACAATATAAAGTATATAGTTTAGTTAATAATATAAAATATAAAGTTTAGTTTGATAATATAAAATATATAGTTTAGTTTGATAATATAAAATATATAGTTTAGTTTGATAATATAAAAGATATAGTTTAGTTTGACAATATAAAGTATATAGTTTAGTTAATAATATAAAATATAAAGTTTAGTTTGATAATATAAAATATATAGTTTAGTTTGATAATATAAAATATATAGTTTAGTTA